>NC_056735.1:214966460-215020743 GCF_019279795.1 Protopterus annectens
ACACTCAGAAAAAAAGAGGAGTGGCTATTTTATGGAATAAAAATATGTCCATTCCTAAAACCATTAAGTCTTATCAGGATGACAAAGGAATGTTTTGTATGGTTACAATACAAATTAACGGGAAGAATTACACTTTAATTAATGTATATTGGATACCTGGAATTGGTATTAATACAGTGAAACATCATCTTGATAAGATCATATCATTCTCTATAGGAGATATTATTTTAGCTGGTGACTTTAATTGTATACTACATGAAAGTGATACTACCACTATAGGAAAAAGAAGAATTACATCTAATGCAAAACATTTAAATGATTTTGCTAATTCTTATCATTTGAATGATATTAATAATCAGATAGATTCAAAATCATTACCATACACCTTTTTTTCTAACAGATACAAAACTTATTCAAAAATAGAAAGGGTCTTTATTTCTAACCAGATGGTAACAGATTTAATTAATTCCAAAATCATTTCATGTCCTATATCTGATCATAATTCAATTGTTTTTGAATTCATGATAAAAAATACTCATAATGTTCAGATCAAAAGGATACCAGCATACTTAACTCAACTAAAAGACTATAAAGAATATATACTTTCAGAAGTAAAACATTTTTAGACATAAATAATACTCCTGAAGTCTCCATTGTCTATGTTTGGGATGCCTTAAAATCATATCTATATGGACAAAGTATCAGATGGTATAATAATAAAAGGAAATCTTGGGATAAGGAATTGTTAGATATTCAAAGTAAATTAGACTCTTATAAACATAATAATAAAGAAAATATTATGGACACGAAAGTTATTGAAGAAATAAACAAACTAAATGAGAAATACAAAGAAATTTTAACTCATAAAGTTAAAATAACTTTAGAGAAATACAAGTTTTTGTCTTATTCAATAAGCCCCAAATATTTACATAGACTTAAAAATAAAACATAAAGGTTGAATAAACAAAACCATATCAAAGAAATCTTTTCTCTAAGGAAAAGAAGAATGTTTCTAGTATACCAGAAATACTAGATGAATTTAGAAATCACTTTCACAAAATTAACCATAATAACATTAACATGGAACCTAAAGATAAAATAAAGGAGTTTATAACCACAAACATGAATAAAAAGCTTAATAAACAACAGATTAAACTATTGGACAAAAGTATTTCATATACAGAGGTTATTACACAAATAAATAAGCTTAAATCAAACAAAGCACCGGGTAATGATGGTATTATACCAGAGATATATAAAATCCTCTCTAAAAGTACATATTCATTAATACATAAGGTTTTTATTTTGGCCCAAACTGAGTTAATAACCCCCCATCTTGGCAATATACATTTATTTCACCAATTTTAAAACCTAATAAAGATCCAACTAGATGTACTTCATATCGACCCATCTCATTACTTAATGTTGATTATAAAATGTTTATGAGTATTTTTGCTGATAGACTGAAGACAATCATCCCCAGCATTATAGATATAGATCAGACAGGCTTCATTGTAAATAGAAATACTTTTGATAATATAAGAAGAACTTTAACATTAATTGATTTTGCAAATAGGAAAAGAAAGATTTAACACTTATTAGTCTTGATATAAGTTCAGCATTTGATTCAGTAAGTTGGGACTATCTGTTTACCTTACTAAAGTGCACAAACTTTTCAGATGCATTTGTAAATCTAATTGAGCATTTATACAAAGGAACTTTGGCTTATATTAAGGTAGGAACATATGTTTCACAAAAAATACCCATTTTTAAAGGTACAAAACAAGGATGTCCACTTTCTCCACTATTATTCACTTTAGTAATGGAGCCTTGGGTTAATTTGATCAGAAACAGTACTGACATAGAGGGTTTTGAAATAGATGAAAATATAACATCAAACATTCAACTTTTTGCAGATGATGTTCTAATTACATCAGCAGGATCTAATTCTTCTATGCAGTCTCTATTTGATAAAATGATGAATTTTAAAAGTATTTCTGGTTTAATATTCAATGAAGAAAAAACTAAAATGCTACCTATATATACACGAAAACATATTCTCATTAGTGATTTTACTAAATATGTACCCAATTCAGGTCAGATAACTTATTTAGGTATAATACTATCTAAAGATATTAAATCTATTATATATAATAATTATAATACCTGTTTTCTTAATATACAAAACCTTTTAATACCTGGAATAATATGTTTTTACTATGGAGGAGAGACTTACAATTATTAAAATGATAATATTCCCCAAGATTTTATACTTAATACAATCAATAATACTTCCACCTACAAAAATAATTATCAAGAAACTGAATACACTAATGTTAAATTTCCTATGGGCACCTAATAGACCTAGGATTGCATTAAAGAAACATACTAATAGCTGGTCTCAAGGGGATATTTCTTTTCCAGACTTTAATTTATATACTATCTCTTCTATTGTAAAAGTTATTACTTTATTAATAGAACAGTCATATGTTGCAAAATGGAAAAATTATTGGGAGCTAATTAGTATGCACTTCATGAAAATCTCCTTAACACATAAAAATATGATAGTAAATAACTCCATGTTATGGTTACTAAAGGAATTTTGTACTTCACCTATTACACCTAAACATATGGTTTGTTACCCAATTAAACATTATTATTAGCTATCGTAACTTTATATTCATGCACCCTAAGTATAGGGAATGGAATTTTATTATATTCCCTATAATGTATACTCAGTGTATGCTTTTGTCATCTACTTCTGAAGGAACTCATTTAGCTATAGATAATGATCTAAAGTACTGGTATCAGTTGATATCTGATAATAAAGTTAAAAATCTAGATTTCTTAAAACAAGAATTTGATCTAAGAGAAACTTGCTGGTTAGAGGTTCAGACCTTTAGACAACATCTCATTAATAAAATAGATCTAATGTCTATAACAGTTAAAGAATCTATTCCAACACTGATTGATTACTTGATATTAAATTTACAACATAAAGTTTCTGATAAAGGTAAACTTTCATACATGCATAAAATTATCAGACAAGAAACTTTTTACAGTGTAGATACATACTGGAATTATTTCACTTCTATTAATGGGGACCCACCAAATCAACAAGATAAACAATATATATTGAATCTGCCTATAGAACTACGTCTTCCATTGTCTGGAGACTTTATACATGGAAATTTTACATAGATCTTTTATACACCTTTGATGATGAATAAAATAAATAATAAAGATAATCTATGTAAGAGATGTAATGTAGAAATTAATGCTGACTGGGCTCATATGTTTTATGACTGTATAAAATTGAAAGAATACTGGAAGTCAATTAATGAATTTTTGCAGGCTCTTTTTACAGATAATTTCATTATTTCTAAATCTCTTATATTATTCAACACACCTGTACCTCAAAGTGTTAAAAGGTTAAGCTTCCCTTGTTATGGTCTATTCTAGCAGTGGCTAGGAAAATAATAACCAGAAATTGGATTTCAGATACACCTCTTTTCAATGAATTTAAAAATGTTATGAATATAGTGTGCCATATGGAAATAAACACAATTAGGTCAAGAACAGCTAGAAAAACATCTTATTATATTGTATGGGATAATTTACAAAATTTGTTAAAAAAATCCTAATTTCAATAGCATGGTATTTTAGTTTAATTAATTGATCTGATTGTAGTGGATGTCTTTGTAAATACTTTAGTTGTTTTGTTGAATGTTATAATCGTATCTATTTTTAATTACTTGTATAAAATTGTTATGATATTTCTCTTGTATGTTAAAACAATAAACCTGTTTTGAAAAAAAAAGATTTATCATTTTATTGCCTAGTTTTAGGTTTGGGTTTTAATGAATGGGCTGCATGAGTATGAGTGAGTTTGCTAGACCAAGTGAAGAGAAAAGCTTTTGGAATGAATTCATTCTATATTTGATTAGATTATGTAGTTTAATGTCTTTTAATACAGATTTATTTATGAAGGGCAATGCTTTGGGATTTATATTATACATTTTTACATGTGCATGCCAAAGGTCAACGCATTGGGGAGAATGAGTTGAATTAATTGGATTATGATCTGCAATTGACATGACTCTGTTGGCACAGACTATGTTGTAGTATAATATAAAATCTGGTATTCCCAGTCCCCCCTTGTTTTTGGGAAACATTAATTTTGATAGGGAGATCCTTGGGGGTCTTAGGAAACTAGATGAATTTAGTTAAAAGTTTTGTTTATTTTTGTGTAAAAATTTAAATGGATGTTGATATTTGTTGCATTAAACTGGTATAGTATTCTGGGTAGAATGTTTATTTTTATAATTGCTATTTTAGATAAAAAGGGAAATGTCATGTTTTTGCATCTGCATATATCCTTTTGATGTTTGTCCATGACTTTAGAAGATTATTTTGAAGGGAGTTTTTATGATTATAGTCAAATATTATCCCTAGGTATTTAAAAGTTTATTTTAACTTAATTTGGGTTATGGGAAAGAAAGTCTCTTTATGACTGCTTGAGTTGATTGGAAAAATAAGAGATTTTGAGGGGTTAATTTCATAGCTGGAAGTTTTCGAGAATATTTCTATAGTATTTTGAATTTTTGTTAAGTCCATACTAGGTAGTTGGAAATATATGAGGAGGTTGTCTGTGAAGGCTGAAAATATAAGCTTATTACCCAGAATATTAGGTATGTGATGAAAGGTTTTTGTGTTAAATATATAAACAGAGGTTTGATATATATGTTAAAGAGGTATGGTGAGAGGGGGCAACCCTGTCTTGTTCCATTATTTAGTTTTATTTTAGAAGAACATGGTTTATTGATGACTAGTGTGGTAAATGAGGAATTGTATAGGATTTTGATCATATTTATGAAGTTAATTGGGAAGTTAAATTGTTGTAGAGTCAATAACAAGAATTCATGATTGACTCTATGAAAAGCTTTTGTGGCATCCAGTGGCATAAGATAGCTGGGAAGTTTATGGTTTGCAGAAAGTTGAATGGCTGCATCTAGGGTAAGTGTATTGCCCCAAGTTTGTCTTCCCTTCATGAAGCCTGATTGCTGAGGGGATATAAACGTGTGGCAAACTTTGTTAAGTCTATTCACTAGGGCCATAGACATAACTTTAATGTCTATATTAATAAGTTAAAATGTTCAAATCTTAGCTTGTTAGTATTTCTTCAAGCAATTTTAATTGCAGCATCCAGTTTGTCTAGCTCACCATATAAATTAAATAAGTAGGGTGATGATACTTTTTCAGACTCCTTTACCAGTTTTGACCAGTCATTTATTCCTTACTTGAGTCTAACTATTGCTTCTTGTATACTGATTCCTCAGGAGACAAATAACGCACCCTGGTATCTCCATTCTTTTAAGAACTTGCCACTGTTTGTTATGGTACACACAGTCAAAGTCTTAAGAATAATGAATATAGCAGAAGTAACTATTTTTCTTGCATGCTCTTGTTTTCTGTTTATCCTGCAAATGTTAACAATTTAATGTGTAGTGCTTCTTCCCCTTCTAAAACCTACAGGGTATGGTAGGCAGCATCTTGAGTTTTATGTTGCTATTATGTGAAAGAAGTGCAGCTATTTGATAAATAAAGCACACTTTAGCATTGCCTATTTTGGTATTGGAATATCAATTAATCTTTTTTTCCAATCCAATGGCCTTTGTTGAGTTTTCCAAATTTGCTGGCAAATTCCAATCCACACTGTTACAATATCATTTTTCATGATTTTAGACAGTTCAGCTGGGATTTCATCACCTCCTGCCACTTATTAGTAAAGCTTTCTAGGGCCCATTTAACTTTATTCTTCAGGGTATCCAGTTCTGGATTAGAAAATATGCCATTAAATCTATTGTTGATGTTAGGGTCCTTCTTATATAGTATCTCTGTGTACTTTTGTACCTATTCTTAATACCTTCTGCTTCTTCTAGATCCCTGTCCTATGTCTTTTACCATGACCATTTGTTACCTGGAACCTTCCCTTAAATATCAGCTGTCATGAAGAAGATATCGTTTATCTTTTTCATTTTATTACTTTCTTCCTCATTTTTGCACTTCCACATGTGAATATGCCTCCTTATCTCATCTTGTAGTTCTCTGAAATTGAATTTAGTCTGACATTGTTTCCCTCTATCCATTGCAGAACTGAATGCAGGCTATATTGTAATCTGTGGACTCCCTAGACTGGTGACCCTCTCACTCCAAAGTTGAGATGGTGCTGGAAAGAATCGTGGCACCTCAGTTGCACACATTTGCAGCCATTTGGCAGTGCTGATCATTCCACCAGACAGACTATGCCTGACGCCGATGCCTCCTTTACCTGACGCTAATTATGGTACTTCTCTAATGCCTTTTGCTATCCTGCTTTCCTTGTTCCCTTATAAAGCCTCTACAGAAAGCCATTTTGCCATCTTGATGTTCTTCCTATTTGGTGTATTTTTTTGATGCCACCTCTTCAACAGTATCATAAACTTAAGTCCATAGCTCTTCTAGTTATCTGTCCACTAGATTTAATAAGTTAAATTTACTTTGTGCAGTAGTAGCTTTCAGAAACTATCATATTGAGTGAAGTGATGTTTAACCTCTGACCTTTTGCTGCTGTTGTGCATTTTGGGAATAATTCATGGCTGGCTGTGGGCAGTACTTGGTTTAGCCATGCCTAACATGGTTTGGTAATGGGGATGAAAGAATAGACACAAGTAAATCCTTCACTACCATTCCCAATCAAGCTATTGTTATTATGTAACTTTATTATTTTTTTTATCAAATCATCTGCTAATTTTATTTATTTATTTATTTATTTTTTAGTTTTGCTGGTAGATTGTGCATTCCTCTCAAAGAAGAATCAACAGAGTAATCAAGCAGCCACATAACTTGACAAATGCACTTTCCAAAAAAAAAAAAACAATTGCAATAGGAGATATGTTTTACATGGTACAGTTTTAGTAAAAGTGCAAGTTTCTAGAGACCAGGTAACATACTTAGCAGTTTCCTATACAGAATCAGTTAAAAGCTAACTGTTTCCCTCAGCCAATTGTGTCAAGAAAAATATTTAGATTTGGGTACGTCACTGATCAATACAGACAGGCTGTAATTGTATTTATTTCTTTTAGAGCTTGTTTACCTTATTAATTTCACTGTAGCGTTGGAATGGAAAACTGCAGCTGTTGTCTTTCTCTGATCTGCACCAAAATTAGTAATAATCAAGTATTTGCATTTTGGTTTCCATTTTCTTAAATATTTCTGTTGCATATCCTATTTCTGTAGCCAGTCCTGATTACATGCAAGCTGCTCTTTAATACAGCATTTATCTTTTACTTACCATAGTTGATGTACTATTTCATAACTTTTATTTATGGAAGTGTTTTTGACTAACAGAGTAATTCAGGATCCATTGGCCTGTTACAGTCTTCAGAATTATAGTTTGGCTTCTTGAAGTATTTATTTTATTTTCTAAATGTGTTTCTATTTCTGTTACTGTTTTCAGTGGAGTCTGGGGATTTGAAACCGCTTGTATTTCATTTCCCCTAACCACATAGAAAAGAGTAAGCTTTAAGATCTCAGTTTGCCTCTTGCGTCTTTTTTAATGGAGTGCTTCATATTTTCTTCAGTTTAATGTCCCAGAACATTATTTTGTGTTTAGATACTAGATATTTTATTTGAGTAATGCATAGTTTACAATGTATTCACTAATTCGTCTTGTAATTGAGTGTATGATTATGGATACTAATTAATCTTTATTATATAATTATTGCCATCCTTTTAAAGTGGCTTTCATTTTAGTAGTCTGATATTTTCATATGTTTCTAACTAATGAACTTTAATAGCTATGATGCGTAACTTCCTGCAGCTTAGTTCATTATTTAAAAGCTTACTTAAAAATAAAGAAAATTTGTTGCATGTAATATATTTTGTTTGGCAAATTAAAATTATTGAAAGTAATTAGTTTTCTTATAAATAATGATTTTAAACGTTTTTACAGAAATGTGATGCAGTGATCATATCTTTTTATTGAGGTATAGATAATTCTTTTAATTACATTTTTGTGGAAGAATATGTTAAACATACTCATATTGTAGAAAAGACAGCACAATAAAATATTGTAGTCCAAAAGTGAAAGATTTATTTTATTAAGTCTTTTAAGTAGTTTAGCCAGCCAGCTTAATTTACTTTCATAACTGAAATTAAATGTCACATTTAGTTTCTGCACTGTAGAAATGATTCCTTAAAGCCATTCACTGCAAGTCCTTAAACTGAATGATATTCATACAGAGATGCAGTGTTAAAACTTTCAGATTTTGCATTCTTAGCTGACATGATATACTTTTGTACTACCACTTATGACATAGGCAATCATACAGTCATATCAATGGAAACAATCCACGTTAATGTATTTTCAGTTGGAAAAATTATACTTTACTTATAATCTTCTATACAGTCATTGTCCATCAAACATTACATAGCTCATTCAATTCCTGCCTTCCCTTTGATATCATTCCTCCACCAAAACATTGTTCTGCATGTATTATTCCTACCCTTTTCTAAAGATTCAAATTCCAGTTCTTTTATTTGTTACTATATTCATTACTTTTGGTATGGTTGGTTTAGACTTTGATTTCTAGTAATGTCATTTTTGGCAGTCACCAGAACAAACTTCAGCAAGGCTTTAGTATGTTTAGAAAATTCAGATCGTACATCACAGCTTAAAAAAAAATATTTCCCTAGTTAGACCAATTTACTCATCCAGTTTTCTGACAGGGTCATCTGCAGGAAATATTTAAAGACTGACAACTCATTATAGCCCCCAACAATACATCCCCAGTTATCACTTTCTTCCCCATCATACCCCCAATATTTGCAATCTACCTGAGGATAATTTCTTTGGAGTCTGCTTGGGGTATAAAAATACCTATGTAAACACTTCCAATAAAAATCCTAAGTCTTCTAGACTTTGTTACATATTTGGGAGACATACATATATCCTCCCATTGTTTCTTTGTGAATTGCTTATCAAGTCTCTCTTCCTAATCCTTTCTAAACTCATCTGATTGATGCCTATAGTTACCACACAATATTTACATGCCGTACTAATTATCCTTTTTTAACAGCAGCTTATGTTCCAGATTCAACTGAAAGTTCTACCAGTGCTGGTCTTTCACTTAAGATCCCCCTATTCCTTTCTATTTGCCTATACTCCAATATCAATACTTGACAGGGAAGGCAGCCTCTAGCCTGCAGTCCAAATATAGTCTTGGCCTCTTCCCATTCTATTACCTTTCCCCTCTCTAATCATTTGCTCCCAATACCTTAGTTCCTTTGTCAGTTTTCTCCAATAAAACTCAGCCCCCTTTTGCATATTGTCTGCACCCATAACTGCAGTCATCCCTATTGCCTGACTCTCCTTTCTCCACCCCTGTGTTGGTTTATGTTCTTTGAATACTTTCTGCGACTTTATGAATATAATATTTTGTATGGCTATTATTATTCTCCATAAAGATCTGCACCCAGAATCCCCATCTCCCATTATTTCTTGAGACCCTCCCCCATTTCATCACCATCATTTTCCATTTTGAATTATAGCTTTCTGCTTGTGCTATGTATATTGGTGCAATAGCCTCAGATAGTATCTTAAAAAAGAAAGGATACCACAGAAAGTATCTCTTTACCTTTGGAACCTCAAAATTAACTTTTTATGCTCCCACTCAGATAATATTTCTGAATTTCTAGCTGACAAGGACCTCTTACAGCTAATCACAGAACCCAACCACCAAAATCTGCAGTCCAACAACTGCTCATTGTTAGACATAATGGCCTCTAATAAACTATCAGCTCTCTGAAGCATTTCCATCATTCCCCTCACCATTAGCAATCAATTATCAGTCATCTTTTAAACTGAGAATCTCTCTCTATGTCTTAAATCTCTATATAAAGCAATCTCTTCCAGTCCTCATTCCACACAAATTATCAACAAACTGAAAAAAAAAATCTGTCAACCTTTAACTACTCAATCATAATGAGTGTCCAAGACTCAGACACAGCAGCTACAACCCTAACCCAAATGAGCCTACAACTCAAGACAAATTCTTCCCAATTACAACATGCCTTTTTCAGCAAGAACAGACATGTTGGATGACAAAAAGAACTTAAATCTCTTCTCAAGTTAAAGTATGAAGTTTAACAGTCTTTGAAAAACAATCTAATCCCAGACAGCCATGCAATGTCTATTGCATTCCAGAGCCTGGAGAAACAATCCATATAGAAGCACAACATCAAACATCTCAAACCATACAACTTTTACTATTAAATGAGTCAAAACACTTCTGGCACAAAGTTAATCTGATGACAACAAATTCTCTCAAAACTTCACTATGACCAATCAAGGACTACTCTCAAGAGATGACTATGTCAGAGAAATTGCATACCTACAAATGTGGAAGATGCAAGCAATGTCCTTATATAAAGGAGGGGGTTGAAATTAATATTCCATGAAGTAAAATAATTTGTAGTGAGTATTATTATAACTGTTGAACAAAGGGATTAGTGTACATAGCTTTGTGTACAAAATATTCTGCCTTTTATATAGGCAAAAACAGTAATGTTTTAGGGAGTGAATCTAGGAACATATGTATGACATCAAAAAAGAAAATGATTATAAGGCATGCTAAGGAAAATCATAGCCATAAGTTTTAATTTCAGATTTTAGAACAAGCTGGTATTACTTTTAGGGATCAGCATGGAGTGAAAGATTAGGAGCCTGTGATTTATGTTGTCAATTGAGAACCAATGCAGATAAAAACATCCAGTCCTACTTCTTATACTAATATTACCTAATAGGACTATCCATTTAAACTCCCTCTCCCCCTTACTACCACCCTGATACTCTATATAATGCAAAAACCATCAATCATGTTGTACTCATTACAGATGCATTCTCTGTAATGTTTCTGTCAAAACCCCTATAGACAATGTAAATTTCTATGTATCCATGTATAGTTGTCCTAAATTTTTAATCTCTCTATACAAAGAATATTACAATGTAAATGCATGCTACTGTTTTGTTAAACTTTGATTATTTGTTGCTATGTAACTTATGATTCTCTCTTTGTACCATATCAATGTAACTTTTTTATTGTGCTTATGGAAGTTTTCTCCCCTGGCCTCGAGGGAAAATGGCACCTGCCCAGTCAGACTTTACCGGTAAACAAATGTCAAATAAAATAAAATTAATAAAATATACTTCCATTATTTCAAAATTAAAATTTCTTAAAAGTTAAGATGCTCGTTTAAGTGGAAGAGAGGTTTTTTTAGATAGTATTTAGTAAACATTATTTATTTTATTTAAAAAATGTATTTGATGTGTTTTAATGTTGTGTGACATTTGTGATCATGTGTTGTTTATGTATATAAATGGAGCTTTGACAAAAGTTTACTGGTTCTAAGGAAGTCTTGATACATGAGAAATGAAAGCACTAAACTATCAGTCGATATAATAAAACTTTTTGTGCAGTACATTAAGGCATTTAACATTTATCTTTTAAATAATGAATATTCCCATTATCATTCATAAAAGGTCCAGTGAAATTTATATGAACCTTCTGAACCTCTCCCATGCTGTCAAAGGTTAGCTAATGTGACAGCCAAACACCAATAAGTTTTCATGAATTATGCGTTGCATGCTATACATTGCTTGGCACCATTTTGTGGCATGTCTACTCCTCTCCAGCCAGTGTCAGTCCTGCCTTAGATGATGTAATATAGACTTTCACACTGAATGACTTGGCCTTTGCTTAACTCTAACAACTGCTTTTTATTTACAGCAGTGCTATTAACCCTGCAAATGCAGTCTTCAAGATCCCTAACGAATTTAGCTTCACTCCTTGTTTTCCCATTTTCCACTCACATATTCAAGTATATCCATACATATTCATGCTATACATTCTACGAATTGTGAACAACTGCACATAAATATTCCATTGCTATTTTTGAATTCTTTGCAGCCACGTCTGCATTTTCATTTCCTTGTGCTAAAGAACACTGATTATTCCGATGAGTTTATATTTTAACCACAACCACCTTCTGTGGTAACATACCTAACTCAGCTAATGCCTGAACTATTTCAAGATGTTTGGCTACTTCCGTCCTGTGATACTGTTTTAATCTTTCCAATTAAAGAGTTAAAGTTAAAGCCAACATTATAATTTACTCATTAGACATAAATATTCCTGGCAATTCAGAGACAGATTAGTAGCTCAGTAAAAAAAATAATGTGAAATATTATTTAATAAATAAATAAATAAATACAAGGTAAATAAAATATATCACAACAGAAAGTACAGTTGTGAAATGAAACCTACCTTAATAGTAAATCTTCAAATGATCACTGCTGCAGTAGCCTTAGTTTATAAGGGGTATAATCTTTCAAGAATATAACAGCTGTCCACCTTCCAAAGCTTCATGGCATCTTCCGCATGCCCAGATAGGCAGCTCAGGCACAGCCATCTAAAAGACAAGTTTGGTCATGAAGCCCTTCAGAACTTTACTGCTGCTGAAGAGTACACTCTGAGTCTTTCAGGACTGACGATCGGCTTCAGCTGTTCCTTTGCTAGGCAAATAGGTTCCCTTTGGGGAAAAAGCTTCCATTTTCTTAATTTTGTTTATTTTTTATTATTTATCTTTTCAGGACAATTATTTTAAAGCTAGGAGTGTTATGTTTTAACAGACTGTCTCAAGACTGCAACATACTTTTAAACAGAGCATTTGCTTTTTTCTGTCAGTTTAACAATAGTGGACAGTAACTGAAAACATTTTTTCCTGTGAAGAAACTGAGTTTATTTTTCTTTTGTGGGTTTTCATATTGTTTTAAAGTGCTTTTTACTCTATTTTTTCTGTCTTAAAAATAACTTTTGGGATCTGGTAGTATTTACTGGCAATTGTTGCTTATTTTCTCTAGGAAAAGGGCACCATTTTTGGATTGAACATGGAACAGTCTACCAGTCTCACAATGTGTTCTTCTTACAGCCACAAAAAGAAAAAGTTAAGTAAGCAGCCTTTGCCATCACAGCAGGCTAGCAATTTACCTCAACTATAGGTGGGTGACTGCTGTGGCCATTTGGTATACCTCAGACCACCCATCCTTTACCCATGATCCTTCTGGTGTAGCACTTACAACCACTATGGACCAGGGGCTAGCCATGTCCTCTGTGGCTGTTCAGGTCTCATAAATTGGCAAAGGAGAGCCATTCTTGTTGGCCCTGGGAGATAGAACAGGGAAGGTTTCCCTGTTATGGCAGAATGCTACGCTCATACCTGAAAAAACAGCAGACGTCATAAGTAACATGGTTGGTTTCATTCTTCTAGTCAAAACGAAACAGAAAACAAAGCATGTAGCTACAACTCTTTAAATTTCTTTGGATAGGAGTCATTTACTAGGTCTGGCTCAGGATTTAACTCACGCTTTTTTTTCCCTTCTTGGAAGGTAGTGTCTTGTAAAAAAAGGAGAGCTTCCGCTTTAACTTAAGAGGTTCAAGATTCTGAATCTGAACAGAAAGATGCAGGGACAGATGCAGTGTTTTTTCTCAGATTTCTGATTCAAACTCAGAGGAGAGCTAAGTGTCTGGTTCTTTCTGTGGGTGTTTCTGCCTCTCTGAGTCTATTACTAGAATGTGTCAGTATTTCAATGAGAGAACACTGAGGTTTCTCAGTACCTCAGAAAATACCATGAGCCATTACAGAAGGATTTTCCAGAACCCACGTCCTATCTGCTTTAAAGGATGTGTGTTTTACTGCCCCAATTTTCCTAATAGTGAGCCAGGTGCTTCTAAAATGGCATATAACATGTATAAAGTTCCTCAAACCTGACCCAGCAGCTCAGCTATAGCTTTAGTTAATTCCTCTGCTGCTAAGAGCTTGGTTAATTCCAATCCTACTCTTTCTGATAAGGATAGCTAAATTATTGATAGATATGGTGAAAAAGTGTGTACTTCTGAAACTTTGATTTTCAAAGTTTTGAATTTTCATGCTCATATGTTGAAGTTTGTTCTGACAAATTGTAGAAGTACACAGAATGTTTTATCTGTAGTTTCTTCTTGTGAAGTCACTACTTAACTGTTTTTGGTGTGTGTATGACTCTTTTGATACATCTTCAGTGGATATGGCCACTGATACAGTTTTAAGAAAGTCTGCATGGCTGCATTCTCAGAATCTCCCAGCTAATGTTAAAATGAGATTTTAAATTCTCACTTGGTTAGAGGTATAGTGTTAGATCCTCTACTGCAGAGGTGATCAAAAAGCGTGATGAAAAGGGCAAGCTGGCAAAGGGAATCTCTAAGAAATGTTTTCAGCCCTCCTTTTCCAAATTGTCCAAAGGATTTTTTTACTCCCTCATCCAATTTTGGCAGAAATAGATTAAACAGTCAACAAAATTCAGGTAAACAGATGTTTAAGAAGTAACAGCAAAAGGGTTCCAAAAAGAAGTCAAAACCAAGGACAGTCCAAGAAGTTTGGATGATTATCTAAGAGATCTTGTGACTCCTTCTCACCCTGGTCCCTTTTTTCTTCCAGAAAGTCTAAATGTCCATTTTTTTCTGTTTGGCAACAGATTGTTTCAGACAAAGGGGTTCGGAAAATCATTCATCAAGGTTACATATGACAGTGGGTGAAAATTCCTCCATTCCAGGGGTCAGTTGTCATCCTCCAGCTCAGGTTGTTTTATTTACACCTGTTCTTCATCACATGTTGGCCAAATAGTGATAGAACCAGTTCCTCCTTCCAAGGTAGGGATTTTATTTTTTACTCAAAGATGTTCATTGTGCCAAAGAAAGGAAATTCTTGGAGCTAAGTTCGGGATCTTTCCTTTCTAATCCTGTTTGTGATAGTACCCAAATTCAAAATTATGGCACTTCACAACCTGTTACCACTTTTTCCTCTTTCACATTTCCTGGTAACACTAGACTTAAAAGTTGCTTTTCATTACATCCCTATTTATCTAGACTTCAGGCATTTCTTAAGGTTTCGTATGTATGGATCACATTATCAGTTTTTTTGCCTTACCCTTTGGACTATCCACTGTTCCAAGAGTGTTCATAAAATGTTTAGCTCAAGTTATAGCTCATTGCAGGCAACAGGGTATCTGAATTTTCCATATTTAAATTACTTGCCTTTCTTTACAGAGTCTTTTTCAAACTGTCTGGAGTCTCCCTCTTGGATGAGAGGTCTCTTAGATTATGTGAAATTCCAAGAGAACATTTTGAAGTCTTTTTAACTCTATCACACAGGATTGTGTTCCCAGGGTATCTGCTAGACACCACAGTTCAAAGGGATGTTCCTCCAGAGGAAAAAAATGATCTTTACTTAGACCTATTTCTAAGGATTTCCACTCGGACTTCAGTCACTGCAAGGGTATACTTCAAAATGGTGGGTTTGGTGGCATCTATGTTTCTCATTATAACTCTAGCAAGACCCCACATGAGTGATACAGTGATATCTGAAGTCTCTTTGGTCACAGCATCAATACCATTTAACAATCCCAGTGCTGGGGTTGTAAGAAAGGAGATAGTTTTATTGGAGACAACATATATCTTTTGAATCCAGCTTTCCCCCTCTCACTCCCTGCTCCAAAGCCGTCACCCCAGATGCTTTATACTTTGCTTGGGGAATAGTTTCAGGAGGGATAAAAGTGCAGAGGACACTCTGTCTAGGACACCAAGGACATAAGCAAGCACATAAATATCAAGGAGATACTTGACCTGATCGAGGCACTCAATTCTCTGAACCATATTTGTTCTCTAGACCTGTCATGTGGTACATCAACAAGCAAGGGTGAACCATGTCATACCCCCTTTGCTAACTAGCCAAGTTATCTTGGGATAGAGCTTCACAGTACAACATCACTGTACAGGTATCTTACATTTCAACAGAACAAATCTTTGTGGCAGAGAAGATGAGCAGGACCAGGACAAACTCTCATGAGTGGAAACTAGATCAAGTGGTCTTTCAAGATTTGATCCATCCATGTGGAGTTCCTCAAGAGGACCACTTTGCCTCCTGTTTGAACAATCAACTGCCAAGATTCTATTCCAGAATTCCATGCAAGAAGGCTTGGAAGTCAGATGCCTTTTCTTTTCTTTGGACAATAATATTCCTGTATACTTTTCCACCCTTTCCCCTAATATCCAGGGTATTTCTGATAATTCAGAAGGAATATCCCAAGATATCCCTTCTTTTGTAAATGGCTAGATGCAATTAGCACTGCCTTCTTCACAGACTGGATCTACTCACACAAGAACAGGGGTGTTTGATGCACCTTGACATCAACCATGCTCAATTGACTGCCAGGATGATGGAGTCTTAATTCCTTTTAGGTACCTGTTTACAGGGGATGTGCAGCAGGTACTAAGGGAGGCAAGAAAGCCTGCTACCAGAAAACCATATATTATCCAATGGACAAGGTTTTGTAGTTGGTGTCAACAACAACATAACTAGCAAGCATTAAAGACTAGTCCTTCCCTGGTTTTGGAATATTTGTATGAGTTACTATCCTATGGCCTTTATTATTTCTCTATCAAAGTTCATTTATCAACCATTTTAGCATGTGTGTCCATGGATCCTATTCTTTCAAGGTAGCCTCATGTCAAAAATTTCTTGAAATGGGTTTTGTAGAAGAGGCCTCCAAAAAACTGGTGCCCCCCCCTCCTTAGGATCTTAATTTTGTATTAGAGAAGCTAACACTTGCTCCATTTGGATCAGCTTACTTGGTTGATTTGAGATTCTTAAGATGAAAAACGATTTTCCTGATTGCCATGACCTCTACAAGAAGGGTATCTGAGTTGCAAGCTCTTATGGTGAGTCAATCATATCTCATTTTCCATAGGACAGGAATTCTTTGTGAACTGCTCCTTCTTTTATGCTATATAGCTAAGGCTACTACAGCCTTGACCAGTATTGTGAACACAGTACAGTTGTATAAGATGAACTTATGAAGGCTACAGATATTTGTATGATCACTGCTGCAGTATCAGCTCACTCACCCATCCTCTTGTTTTTGGGTGTGTTTTTTATGTCAGGTTGTGGACATTTATTTTTTTCTGTTTCTAGCATTGCCCTTGCAGGTGTCAACCTCCGTGTCACTGTTGGCAGGAATATAATAACCCATATAGCTAAGGCTACTGCAGCAGTGAGCAATATGATGAACATTACAATATACAATAGATCTTATTTTTAATTTATCCCACTTTCTGCTGTACTATACCCATCAGCACAATTCCTCAAAGAATACAAAATCAGGAAAAAAGTATCAACAGCAGGTTAATGCAAAAACTGACGGAAAGGTAAATTCAAATATGAAAAAAATGAAACTGCTACAACTCCTGATTTTTTTTAAAGTTTATTTTGCTCTTAATTGAAAATCTAAGCTTGTATTACTACTATCTAGCAACAACTGCTCCTACTGAAAACTCAAGCAGACAAATTTTCATAACAGATGTACTCAAACATGCCAGGATTTGAACAAAAGTTTGAAATGGAAAAATAAGACCTCTGCACCATGTTAGGTGTTTAGACCCCCTACTTTCCCTTAATTAATTATTCCCACCAAAAAAATGACTGTACCGCAGAAAGAAGAATATTGATAAAAGGCTAAAATGCCACTTGCCTTGATTATTTCCCTGAAGGTTGCAAGAACAAATCACCCATCAGAGTCTAGAAATTTTGCTTGGAAGTGAACCAAAGCTGGGACTGAAATGGGTCCAGTGGGATCCGTACTCTACTCTGGTTTATATATGCATAATAAAATAAAATATTATATCTGATTAGTTTTGAAAAAAGCAGCTGTGATCCATGCACCATACCGTAATCCCAAAATAATACAGTTAGCTGCCAAAGAAGGGAAAACAAAATGCAATATAGTCAGGATTATGTTCCTTAAGATAGCCTAATACACAAAGTGCAATGTCAAATGGATATAATTGCCCTATAATGGGAGAATAAATGTCCAGTGTTCTCTCTCCTAGGGAGAAGTCTTTAGAAAATGACACCACATATGGGTTCCGGATTTTTCTTAATTCATAGCTATACCAGTACTGTTTTTTGTGACACATACTAAGGTTGCAGCTTTTGGTTTGTAACTTGTAAAGGAAAACCTTTTACTGGATTACCAGACTTCTTGGGGATTTGATTAAAAATACCTTTTATATACTCTCCGTAACTCTAGGAATTGTGATAATTCCCACTGAAATAACTGTTCTGCGCACTATCTATTTTAACTCTGGTCATTTAGTTTTCTGGCTTTGGTTGGATTTCTTTTTTTTTAATTTTGTTAATAGACATTTTAATGTTATTTCTATGTCTGATCTAACAAGCATCATACCACAAATTACCTAGACCTTATTTCCTCTATATTTCAGCTGTTTTGTAACAAGAGCAAACTTATTGTATAATTGCTGTGCTAAATTAGTAACATATAGTTGTATTGAATTTTGAACTATATTATGATTTATTGTGTTGAAGTACTTAACTTCCAACATAGAAACAAGTAACTCATACCAGATGAAGTTTAACTACTGCAAAGTGTGGAATTACCCTTAATAAACCACAGCAAGGGAGTAATGAGTAATACTACTATTAAATCTATGTATGTCTAACGTTAAATCAACCGCTGTTAACAAACTGGTGTGCCAGTTCAGATTAAATGTGTTGATTAAGAGAGGAAAAAGTTTCATATTCTTTAAAACAATACTCTGGTCTCTGCATGTATGTATATATATATATATATATATATATATATATATATATATATATATATATATATATATATATATATATATAAAATTATTTATATGGTACTATAAATCCTGTCTTTTACTACTACTTACTTTTACTGCAGCAACAGTGATGGACTTCAGCCCTCACAAGTTATCTCATAGCTTTACCATATCATATAGCTAAGCTGTCATATAACATGTCATATGATGGCATGCTGTAGATTAGTGCTGGGATGTCATTAACTTCCCCAGGAGGCATAAATCACATGTAGTCCTGGTCCACATTAAAGCAACATGCACCTTAGATAAACATGTCCCAGACCCTTTCGTTAGGGAGAAGTGACCAGATATAGCATATCATTATATTCTGTCTCCTCCTGGTTCTTCCACAGCCTTAGTAGCTAACTCAACCAAGGCTACCTGAGGTAGAATTGGGGATCCTACTAACCACATCTTAATATGAAGCAAAAATAAGACAAAGAATCCTGCTAGTATGTATAAACAAGCACTATTCTCCAGTGCTATAGCCAAATTATGGAACATCCTCCCCCCCACAATAACCTCTGCACCATCATGCACCCACTGCAAATCTTTACTTAAAGCACACCTAAAAACATGCTGGCTATGCCCTTGTAACTCTCCCCTCTAAGTTCTCCCACTCCATCTACCCTCTACCTCTCTTCCACCCCACAAACTACCTTTGATTACAGCAAGCTCTGATACTTCCATGCCTATCTACTTATTATATGGCAGTAACTTCTTATTGTAACAATTCCTAATATCTGCTATGACTTCATGGATGGAACAGATGCTAGTTATCTACTGAATGTACTATGTTCTTCATCTGTAACTATGTTTGTAATATTTTAATTGCTAGGATTCTTCATCTGTAACTATGTCTGTAATATTTTAATTTATGGAGCTTTTTTCCCCTGGCTTCCGCTGAAAATGTACCTGCATCCAGTGGGACATTCCCGGTTAAGAAATGTAAATAAATAATTAAAGGGTCTATATTAGAACATCGAAGATTCAGAACTTCGAATGTTCTAATATCGACCCCTGTTCAGCGAAAGCTGAAAATATTTAAGTGACAGAAAACCGAATTCTTTCCTAGGGAAAGAATTCAGTTGTCTGTTCCTATCACTTCGCTATTTTCAGCACTGTGGTGGAAAGTTATGGCTCGGGTTCAGGTAAGTGTGCGATTGTGTGGATGTGAGGGTTAGGGCAGGTTAGATGAGTTAGGGTTAGGGTGCGGGTCAGGTAAGTGTGTGAATGTGTGGACGTGAGGGTTAGGGTAGGGTAGGTGAGTTATGGTTAGGGCGCGGGTGAGGTATGTGTGTGTGATAGTGACGGACCTTAGGGTTAGGGTTTGGGTTAAGGTAAGTGGGTAGATAGTGGTGTATGTACAGTTTAGTGTAGGATCAGATGTAAGATTTTAGGTGTATGTTTGTGGATTGCAGTTTGTTTGGTGTGCTTGTGTTGCGTGTATGTCTTTTGGGGGAAAAAATTTGCTGTTCTGTATGTTCGATGTTTTCAGCATTCACTAAATAGGAATCGATATTAGAACATTCGAAGTTCCGAAACTTCGATGTTCTAATATAGACCCATAATTAAATACATAATAATAAAATAAATAATAAAGCTTGTCAAGCAAGATGCCACATACCCAAATCAAAACAAGAAATGAATGTTACCTATTATCCTTTTGCTTTGCCATCTCCTTTCCTAAGTAGGCATTATTTTTACTAGAAGAACACCAATATGCAAATAATTTTAGTTTTGCTTAAAAAGTGATTTACTGACCAGATGATGATGATGATGAGGAAGAGGTTACTGTTCTATATCAGATGATTAAATAGCTGATATCCTCGGAATATGACTATCTGGTGCATCACTATGTCTTATCACTTGTGATGCCACAGGTTTGAATCTGGAGGTGGCTGCACACAGCATGACTGTTTTTGCTTTTCACGGAGGATGTGATAGCAGTGTGAAGAGAATTACTATCCCATGGTGACTGCAGCAGGAATTGTGTCATGGAACATTATAAAGACAATTTTTTTTCCGGGTGAAATTTTAGTACCAAGGATTTTAAATGACTGAAATGTCAACAATAAAGAATTTCAAAGTAATTTTCAAAAGTTGTGGAAGCTGGCCTTCACACATACTACCTCTGAAGTCTTCGGAGGACAGGGAAAATGAGGTAACCAACATTTAAAATATTGAGTCTCAAAAGTTTGGGCTTTGAAATTATTGTAAGTACTTACCAGATTTTAGGCTCAGCAAAGGCCATGAAAGGAAAAATAGTATAAAAGGAAAAAATATAACCAAAACAGATAAAAACTGGTCTCACAACAACACGAAAGTACATATTGAAATGAAAGAGACCAGCTAACATGACCAAAGGTAGAGAATTTAATATAACGTAAGCACTTTCATGCCTAAGAGGCACTTCATCAGACCATATAAAACATCAATGAACAAATACATTTAAATAAAAGATATATGCACTGTAGGTAAAGGACATTCTTTTACATCTTTTTTGTTTTATAACGTCTTAATGTTGATTTCAGAGGTGGTGATTACTCTAATAAAACTGAATGTATGGAGTTCAAATGTATTTTAAAACTGCAAGCTGAAAAAGGGTTAGGATTGAATGATACTGTTCCTTTAAGAGCTATACTTAAGTCACATGCTGTGTTGCATTAACTGAGTATTTAAATGTGTTTGTTCACTGATATTTTTATATGGTCTGATAAATTGCATATTGGGTATGAAAGCACTTATGTAATATTAAATTTTTTTCCTTTGGTCATGTTAGCTTGTCTCTTTTATTTCAATATTTATTTCAGTAAAGGCCATATCAGAAAATACATTTTAGTCATGGCCAAAAAATGCAAATGCCTGAGATTGATAGTTTTGTATCAATTTTCTACTTTCATCTCGCAACCTTGTTATAAGATAAAACATATTATTTAAGTGGGTATGGTGAGTGTGTGAAAATGATGCAAAAATATGTGGCATTCAAACAAAAACAAAATAGTGGGATAACAATCGCAGTTGATGCTTCTAAAGTGAGATATAAAATTGAGCAAAGATCCAATGTACAAGTCAAAGGAAAGTGAAAATTAAGAAACCACCAACAGGTGAATAATAATGCATCTGTGTTATATGAGGTGTTTTGTAACTGCCATTCTCTTAGTATACTATTTCTGCAGCATAACATCTGCTTCTAGTGTGAAATTAATCTACAGGCTACAATTTTGGAAACTGGGTGATTTTTTTTGTTTCTGTTTATATAAATGATGTTTTGTTTTGCAAAATATGGACTTGCTATTTTATGCTTTTTCTTTTTGAGTAGGATGCCAGGTCTAGCTTAAAATTATTACTCATTACATTTTAAACAAGCACTTTTTCTATCTTCAAATGCTGAAAATATATCTGATTGTTATTAAATTGAAGACACCTTCATAATGACTGAACCTGATTTGAGAAGTGTGCAAGTAACATTATTTTGTAATTATTATTTCAATGCGATTTTTTATCTATCACTTGATAAACTACTCTGATAGTATTCTGTTTTCTTACTAACATACCAAGAGTTTTATTATGCAGGTTATAAAGAACTGTACCTTTAAGTTTCAGTGGCATTGTTTCAGTACAGGGACATCTTCTGATTTATTACTCTCTTCTGTGAGGTGTACAGTGACATATCCTTAGCTTATTTTTCAGACTGAAGTCAGTCTAATCAATTTTGTCAGCTACAGGGATTTGTATAATATACCAGTTCCTGAAAATACTAATAAAAATAACTAATAAGGGCCAAAAATTAATGGGGCTGTCATAAAACTTGACTGGCTTCTAAATTACAAAAAAAGTGCAATATAGTTTTTTCATCTTATGGATTGTTTTACTTGTCAAATTACATAAACAGTACTTCAGCACTGTCCGTACTACATTATTATATAATTATACCAGCATCACTTTGATGTTAATGTCATTATAATTTATGTAGAAAGTCAGGTGTGAGATACTCAGGTGTCAATAACACAAGCTATTCATCATATCAAGTACACATGCCTTTTATGTGACTAAAATATTTAATTAAAGTTCTGGTAATCTAACATCATAGCATGCAAATTCATATTTCATGCATGTATTAAAGGTAACACTGGAATACACAATTCACTAAAACATTTTCTTTCTATATATGTTTGCTTGCTAGAAGAGATGCCAGAAAGATATATTTTTAGTGTATGATAAATTACTATGTGATGGTAGTCTAGAATGACAAACTTGCTTTAAAACTACACTATGCAGTGGAGGTGAAATCAGTAATTTTGCTGCTTACCACATAATCTGATAACTTTTTCATGTTGTTTTGTTAACTTATTTACCTGATATATGTTAAAACAAAAAAAAAAATAAAAATAAAACAAAAAACTAAACTGACTAATAAACAATAATAATGATAGTATAATGCAGCTGCAGTGACTTTTCTGAACTTTAAGTCTGAAGGAAGCAAATTTGCAGATTCAAGCCACAAAAAAAAAATATAAACAGATAATTAAATACAGATGTTCTATATTTCTCCCAAAATGTTAAATATTTCTTATGTCACTGATCTTAGTGAAGGAATTAAAGTGTTTCATGTTTTATCTTAAATGATGGTAATAAACCCTAACATTAATATCTCAGATTTGTGTATAAAGGTATGTCATAGGCACGAGGTACAATGTAGAAATTGTTATATTGCAAATTTCAGAAACAATATTATCTATTGCTAAACATGTAATGTTGACAGGTCGCCATCATGTTTTGACTTTTTTTTTTTTGCCATGGGGGTGGTACACCTGAATTATTTTGCACATATTACAAAATCATCACTTATGTCTAAAATGCAATATATCACCACTACAGTTCATTGGGTGCATCTAACAGATTTGACAATTGACTTACAAGGAAATATATTACTGAAAGCTAAAGAAACCACGCTACACTTTATTGTCCTAGAATAAAATGCCCTGATGGAGAGCAGTATGTTGACTAGAATTTAACAAACCTAAATACAGGTAGTTGAGGTAAAAGTCACTGAACATCAGCTATGCAAAGCCTAAGATGTCAAGGAACACAACACTGATATGCTGTTCTGCATAAGAAATCACTGAAATATAATTTTTAAGTATGCACAGGTAGTGATTTTCTTTTTTGGGAGATTTGTCATCCTTTCTTCAAGTTGGTTTGACCATGGATTTGGCACTTTGAAGTTCAGGGGATGTGAAGGACTCCCCCCACAACAAAAAACACTTGCAATTAGCTTTTCAACTTTTGGGCATTAGTTTTCAGTGTTGCTGATGCTTGGAGTTTTGCCATTTGATTTTTCATAGTGGAACTACCTATATTTAGATATCTTCCAGTGTTATTGCTAAATATTTCCATAGTAAAATTTTACTAGCTTCTTCCATGAAAAAGATTGTGAAAAGATAAAAACTGTGTAGAGAAGAGAAGTCTTAACTTCTTAAATTCTATTCTGCAAAAGTTAAAAGAATATGGGAAACAATGTAAACTTTCTCCATTTCAAAAATGAGGACTATTCTAGAATAGAGCTTGTCTTTATTTCAAGCATTGAGACTTAAGGATTGGTTATCTGTCTCTGTCTCCAACTAGGATAGCAAACCCTGGGGACAAGTTACATGTCATTGCTAATATGTGGAATTTAGTAAGGGAGTTAATGATGTGATATATTATCTTGATGAAGAAATAAGGGATGCGTATTTCTTTATTTTGGATATTTTCATTGGCAGAAGGAATATGTACAAGGCTGTTTACTTTTCCTGCTTTTAACTTTTAGTTTGTTTGTGTCCTTCGGCTTTTTCCCAGTTAGGGGTCGCCACAGCGGAACTCCGGTCCGCTAATGATTGGCAGTAGATTTTTACATACTGGCTTGCCAGGCCTAATGTACAACCTTCAATGAAGGAATGCCCATTCACGCATATTGCCACACAGAAGATGCTCTAACTGAGAATCGAATGAGCAACATCTAACTGTGAGGTGACAACGCTACCGCAGCACCACCACCGCAGCTCCTGCTTTTAACTTTTAGTACTCTGTCTTATTTCTAGAAAATATGACATTCGCGGATTCCTCACACTGGCAGAATTTGACATATACTTTTCTTGCAATCTTGTTGGTTAAACATTTTTTTCTTTTATTATAAGAATGTTTTCTGTTCAGATATACTAAATACATATCTAAAAAAAATAGGTTTCTTGATTTGTGGGAATTACTGACTTTATAATAATTAAGTCTAACATAATTTATCTAATTTTTTTTGTTAAAAGCAGAGAAAACAGGAAGAGATAAATATATGAAGTTTTTTTCATGTATCAGCAGCTACTTTTCTGATTTATTCATACCATGGTATATAAATATAGTACAAAATCTTGAAAAAGACAACAGTATTGGTGCTTTCAGAAATATGTTGGGTATAAACGTTTTTAGCTGATTTATCCCATTACATCCAGAATGATTCATACTTTAGGCCACTAAAACCCAGAAATGAAATTATGGTGAACTAGTCTAAATCACAGAGAGGACAGTTCCACCTCACAAGCCTGTGTCACTTTTTTTTTTTTTTTATTTTTTGCATGAAACAGTGGTTTCTCAGAGTAACACTTCTTTGCAATATGTTTCAAAGCTGCTGGTGGGCTATCTAGTTTTGTGAGGTTAGGATAAATGCTGACATGCTAGTAGCTTGTGACTTTCTTGCTCATTGCCACTTGCTGTAAACAGCAAGTACCTGAACTCCTACTAGTCTAATTAGAGTTAATTTACCCAGCTCTCTCACCAGCTAACTTTACTGAAATGTATAGCCCTTCCAGAACCCAAACTCTAACCCTAAAACTTCCAGCTGGTCCTGAACCCTACCCATAGTATTCCTTTCCAAAACCTAAATCCCTGATCACTCCCTAAACATAAACTCTACTTCTCCCTAAACTAAAAGCTCCCCAATCACTCTCTAAACTAACCCTAAAACCCCACTACTATTCCCTAATCATAAATTCCTTTACTGTTTCCTAAACCTAATACTCTCTTCCCACTCCCAAAACCGAATGTCCTTGATCCTTCCTTAACCCTAAACACCCCCCTGCTTCCTAAACCTAAACCTCCACCCCTCTTAAACCTAAATTCCTCACTTGGTTGCTACATTAACCAACATCTGTGATCTCACCTCCTTTCAGTCCCTCCCCACTGCTGCCAGACATACCTTCTCAAACATGGCTACTGTGCTTGAGCAAGATGCAGCAGCTCCACTCTTTCAACACAGTTGCTGCATCTCACCTGAAATTGTATTTGAATTTGAGCACAAGGTCCTGCCAGGTGAGTTACAAGATCAAACCAAATCCCTGGTTGCAGCACAGTGTTTTTTGGTCCTTGGTTTCAGGAAAGTATTTTTTATGTGCCTGTGACTCAGTTGTTTGTAGTTGACCCTTCTTTTGGTGTCTACATACTCCTGATGGGTTTTACTCAGCCATGCCAGAAGTTACAGCTTTTAAAAAACAGCAAAACATTTGTTTTTTATACAATTATTGGACCATATTGTACTTTACTCCTAAATCCACATAAACTTGGACAATTATAGAGTGAGTGGGACCAGGTATCCACTTTATAATAGGGAATGTTGTATTGGAGAAACTGAAAGTGGCATTTTAGATAAAAAATCTGGTGGAAGAAATGCCAAACAAAAACTTCCAAAAATATACTACCTAGAATAGGAAGTGTACAGACTTATAAGAGACAGGCACACAGGTGATGTTCAAATACCCTTTTTCATTTGGATTAGGAATGTTGTGGCCTTATAGAAGTATTTGTAATTTTTAATAGAATGAAATCTTTTAAATGTACTTTAACAATATGCAATTTAGTGATACATATGGATTTGACAAGAATAGCCAAATGGTGAGCTTCATTTTATATTCCAATAACACTGGAAGCTAGTGCCTTTTAAAAAAATGCAATGATGACAGTATAAATTGTCTGACCTGTTGCACATATAGCTAGCTATATTCTAGATTGATTTTTTTTCTATTAATCATTCTGCAGAAATAAAATTTGTGCCAGTCATATATTTGGAAACATTTTATATTTTATAGCACCAGTAATGGATCTACAAAGGCCCAAAATCAGGGTCAGAGTTTAAATATTGCTCTTATTAAACCTAGAAAGTGCTAGAATAATAGGCTTTGCATTAGTATGCATTTTCTGAGGGGATATGGAGTCTAGAATTCAAACGATTGTCATTATTTAGTAAATTCAGTCCTCAAAGAGTTGGCAAAAATACCCTAAATTCTATGAGGAACAGACCAAAAATATGAGGTGAAAATCTGGACATTCTACAAAATTCTGGTAGTTGAGAAGTAAGGTATGGTAGTAGGGGTGGCAGTTGGCATATACTGACTGACAATACCATCAGAACAGAAAGCACTAACAATACCATATGATTTTATATAGTTGAATTCCATTTTTAAGCAGCATTTCAAAAACAGTATTAATACCCATGTCCATTCAGTCACAGTCTTGACAAATATTAGACTATGCCAGCATTCCTTCTATAGCACAAACCTGAAAGCAACAGTAAGATGAGCACCATAAGCAACAGCGTGAGTGATGAGTGCAGGTTTTGGAGGCCACAGAAGGAGAGAGACAACAGATTGCTTTGATGAAGACTGGAGGAGCTGAAGCTCTTCTCATTACTTTCCTGAAGGGATGAGGGGTCATGATAAAGGTCACAAGATCATGACAGAGAAATGCGAATAGGTGATCTTTGGCAAGGGAAAGGAGCAGGATATGTGTGCAGTGGAACGAAAGGGCTGATGATTCTCTAGGTTCCCAATAGTACTTCAGCGCACAGAGGGTTGCATATCTGAGGGAAGCAGTAGTACAACTGGTAGTAGGAATGGAACCTACAGAAGCACGGAAAATATTATTGCCAAATCACAATAAGATCTTCTCCAGTTTGATTCATGGCTGGAGTGCCTTCTGTGTGGAGTCTGCATATACTCACTATGTTAATGTTGATCTTGTCCAGGTGCACTGGTTTCCTGCCATATTCCAAAGACTTGCAGGAGGTGTGTTGGTGACTTTAAATTGGCCATAGTTGTAAGTGCTTGCATGTAAGTGCTTTTGTTATATACCACCTCCTAGATTGCACTACAGTTTCAATATGGAAAATTATCTTATTCCAGCTGTGCTGTGCTCTCAAATAGAAATACAATCTGGTATATAGTGTCAGCTGATTTTTGATCACACAAAAAAAGTTTTGTTTTGTTCTAAAAAAATATTCAACAAAATGAAATCCAAACATATATATGTATGTGGGTCTACCTTGTTTAGTGGAATTTACACTTACCTGAATCTGCAGAGATGACTTCATCGAACAATGCGATCATCGAAGATATATGAATCACCAAATTGTTCATCGGGAAACGAACCACTTGGCCAGCAGGATGAATTTCACCCTTTTCCCCCAGTGTAGTACAATCTCAGAGTTGGTATATTTAGTTAGGGGGGGGCGTGGACAGCACAGCCCCCCCCCCCGATAGGGAGTGTGAGGAGTGAAGTCCCCCATTTGGGTGGGTTTAGTTTATGTCCATTCTCTTATTTTGCCATGGTGGCCAAGTGTTTCATTTCCTGATAAAAAGTCTGGTGATTCATAGCTTCAGTGATTGCAGCATTCAATGTAAATTTGATTAAACAAAATAGACCCATGTATGTATGTTGTATGTGTGTGTATATATATATATATATATATATATATATATATATATATATATATATATATATATATATATATATATATATATATATATATATATATACACATACATACATATATATATATATATATATATATATATATATATATATATATGTGTGTGTGTGTGTGTGTGTGTGTGTGTGTGTAAATATATATATATATATATATATATATATATATATATATATATATATATATATATATATATATATATATATATATATATATATATATATATATATATATATATATATATATATAAAGATACTGAGATAGATTAAAAAATTTGACTTTATGGCACTTTACAGAACAACAGACTGACAAAAGCACTTTTCATCAAACTGCTGATCAAAAATGCAGTGCCTGTTCTTCAAAAGCAGACTATATGGGGAAAAAAGCCATCAAAAAGTGTAGTAGGTAATGCCAAAGAAAAAAGTACATCACTGTTCATCAAAAACACATCAGACATTAACACTATGAATAATAAGCACCTCACACAATCTATCCCTGGGATTCTGAACCATTTGCTGTGTTATCACAGGCAAATGTGCACAATGAGCAGCCACACACATGGTGAGTGCAATTCAAGAATACATTTAATTGGAGTGGTGGAGTCTGACCCGCAGAGATACTTACAGTACATGCTAATGGTTGTATAATCAGGTGGTAATGAGCAACAGCACTAAAATGAGGAGCTCTGTGTATGCAAATCAGGTAAATAACATGGAGGAGCAGTATATAAACTTATAAAGTGTGTGATGGTGGGTTAATACTAGTGGTAATGTCTAAAACTAAATCTCCATGTAGATGCAGCTGATCCATGGAAATATGTTAGCAATTGCTGCAGCATTAGTGAATGCATGCATGCTACTAGCTATTAATACATGCTTTCTCCCTTGGAGGTGCTGTGCCATTTGCTATGCTCAGCATTTCATGGCCTTATTGCCCTCAGCATTGTAGACCAACACTGTGTAGATACAGACACCATGCAGGAACTGGTTGGCATGTGTCAGTAGTACCTTCAGGCTCATGGGAGTTGTGGCTTATCTATCTCGGTGGATACAAAGGTATCTATGGCTTTACATATACAAGGTAAAGAAACCTTTCAGCAGCTAACAGTGGACACTACGGGGATATCTTAGACATCTGCCTCAAAAATGCTCCATCAGTTTCTTGATGTCATGCTAGAGTATATAGACGAGCATATGTGGTTTCCACATACTACACATGAGAGAAAGTCAGCACCTTGCAGGATTTCTATGAAATACTCCAATTTACTGTGGTGATGGATGTCCTAGACCGCATTCTCATTGAGATAAAGATCTCACCTTTTGACCCGGAAGAAGGTATGTGAATTGTAAAGGGTCCTTGTTGATGGCACATATCTGAAATCCACAGATTTTTTTTAACAGAACATGGACACAATCATCCCTTCTCATAAACCCTGGTCTTCATGCGGCATAAATTTGGGATGCTGAAGACATGCTTTTGCTATCTGGATATATCTGGTGATACCCTGCAGTATGACCTTAGCACATGTGCAAAAATATTTTCACTGTTTAGAGTGTTACACAATGTCATAATTTGGAGACAGTTTTGGCAGGTAGACCAGTTCAAAGATTAATATCTCCTAGTACACCAGGCAGTGGAAGGTGAACTGGATAAGGAGACGATGGATGACTAAGCAGCAGGGGATTGACATTGTAGACTAAGATGGACGTAGTATGCAGTGGCATTGGTTAACAGCCATTGGCTGGCACACAGCTACAGCCCATAGGAAAGCATATGCACTGCAGAAAAGGTATTCATGCAAAACCAACACCACTGTGCTTACCCATGCACAGACTAGCCACACTGTGCATCAGACATAAGCAACCCAAGTAACAAGGTACAAAGGACAGGGTATCCTTATCATCATAATCACAGGTGAAGGAGGGTGAACAAGTGTGCAATGTTTTCTGCAGGAAAAGGTGTGAGTGGTGTAGAATCTGAACATTTATGACTGCACTGTGTGTATATGATTTGGGGCTGGAGGGCATTACTTCAGAAGGCTTTGTGATGGGCCATTGTGACTGGTTGTCTGAGAGTATATGACACTGGGGCAATGGTAGTATGTGTGCATGTGTGTGTATGTGTGCATGTAGACTGAGTCATAGACTCAGCAGCAGCAGTAGTAGTATCAGCACTGATGATCGATCTAACAGACAGGTCCAGGATATGCACGGAAGGTGAGTGAGCATCCTATGTGTGCCCCCATCCACAAGAATTGTTTCTTGCAATAGTTTCACGGGTAGTACTATGGCCTGACCAGATGTAGGTGTGCTATATGACTGTGACCTACATCAGTTAATGCATATGCCACTACCATGATGCCCTTTTCTGACCACAGATACCTCCACACTTGATATCATTGTGGACGTGTTGGTGCTGTGTGACTGTACCACATTTAGAAATGCCCAAAGTGGGATGTTTTTTACAAAACTCATTTTGCAGGAGAATGTATAGCTATAACACGTACATGCACTTCTCCATTCTTACCAATATAGACTCTCATTCTTGTAAAATTTGAGCAGTTTCTGTTATTTTATATTTTTTCCTGATACAAAATAATTGCTTTACACAACCATTACACCTAGCCTCCTCTCACTATCACATATACTACTCACTCACTGTCCTCTTTTTCTCCTCTATCTTCCCCTTCAAGCCCATTAGTCCTCTAGCTTGTCCCACCTTCATGTGGAGCATCTGCTTTATATCTGCTTGAGTTTAGTGCAATATTTGTATATAAGATTTAGGTATATGAGTTTAGAACAGTATCCGTTTGAGCTTAGTACTATCTGTATATTCATCCTACCTTTATTCCTAGTCTCTAGCTAGATATTTATCTGTTCATTACTATGTTTCATATTGTATGTATAGCTAATGTTTACTGCAGTATGTATTATTTATTGTATGTATATTCAATTGTTCTTCATGAGCTCTGCTACTCACTTATTGTTCTGTGGAGCTTTTCTCCCCGGGCTTCCACTGAAAAAGGATCCATGTCCAGCTGAAATTTCCTGGTAAATAAATAAATAATACATTTTAGAGGAAATCTCAAAATATTTTTGTTCTAAAATTTCAGGATATTTGACATTTGTGTGTGTTTTTTTTAGGAGGCAAGCGCACAAATTTGGTCTGTCCTAAGTAAAGTGGGACAGGATGTATACCTGCACTATGACTATCATCCAAGCAAGCAGAGGTGGATCGGCAATGAGGACCATGCCTGCCACTAAGCACATGAGCCTGAGAGGACCTGCTTTGTAGTGTATGCAATTGATTTTGTCAAAAATGTAGCACAAAGAGGATGTGCACTACTAGAAGTCATCCCTCACACCCTGTATTATCTATATCATCCCTGCAAAGGCTGAGGTGATACCACCCTGTGCCTTCATAATGGCCTGCAGATGCATTGGATTGCTCGATTAACACTGATACTTCAAGGAGAGAGTAAAACTCAGGCCTTCAATGTGCATATGTATGCACACCACTGTCATCATCCCCTTCCACACTATGAGGCTTCTGGCACACATTGATACCTGGGACACAAGGGGTGACACACTGCCCAAAATATGAGTGCCTACACTAACCTTTCCTCTCTGTGTTGTTTCTGTCTGTTGGGTGTCCACAGACATGCAAGCTGTGTCAATGGTGTGGGTAAAGGATCTTGCAATAACATGCCCTGTGTACCATCACAGATGATGTACTCCCTGACCATGCCAGCTGTTCACCACAATCATCATCAGAATAAAATGAGTCTCCAACATTAGGCAATGGATTTTTCATGGTTCCAGACAGAGAATCACATGCAGAGATACCGAAGCACAAAGTCCAGTATAAGTGTAACCCATGTAACCCATCTCTTTTGTCTTAGTTGAACAGCAGATTGACTACTAAAGTGGACACCAGGAATACTGCAATGGTCGCATGCCTGATGTACCTATTGTACTATAGTACCAGCATCACACAATGTCAGTGATATGTTCAATAATAAAGGGAACAATCAAAATTAACATGGTGAAACACAGGAATAGCAATGCCCACCTGGGGCATTTCTGATGGATTCTCTTGTGTAAGCTGCAGCTTGACTCTGAGATCCACCATTGCACTACGGGGCTGTGAAAAATCTATTCCCCCTCTCATATATGCCAGAAATTCCATTGTCTTTGCCCAAAGGACCTCAACCAATCATTCTTCTCCTGTTGCTCTATCTTCCTGTGCAAAGTAGATAGCATAGTTTTGGCATCACAGGTAATGTCGGTGGCCCTATGTCTAACTTTTGCATATTTGTGGACCTGGCCATTGACTGTATTCATCCCAACCACTATTAGCTGAATATACGATATGTGTGTGTATGGCACTATGAGCTGAATATATCATATGTGTATGCCACTATCAGCTGAATATATCATATGTGTATGTATACCACTAGGGACTGAATATATAATATGTGTGTGTATGCCACTATCAGCTGAATATATCATATGTGTGTATGCCACTATGAGCTGAATACATTATACAATATGAGCTGCTTTTCAGGTTAAAACCCTCCCTGTACACTCACTTTGGACTATTAATAGGAGATATAGAGCAGGCGCACACACACACACACACACACACACACACACACACACACACACACATACACACACACACACACAACTGTTCTCCTCCAAACACATTCATCTAAACGTAATTCACAGAGGTAGCCAATCTGACATTCGCTCTCCCAAAGTTCACTGTACTAGTTTGTAAACAGTCTGAAAAATGCACCTTTCCATAGGAACGTAACAGGGTAACACCCATTGTGGTCACCTCCAACAGATACACAGTCAGCCATATGTACACTAGCATGCATGGTGCAGCTGTAGTTTTATCATGTGAGTATGACAGTACCATATTACTGTTATACACACCTATGTTTGCCTTAGAAAAAAATATATACTGAGGCCCATCCTATCACAAGGCATCATAGGCCTGTCTCCTTTAAGGGCTACAGTTCATAACTGCTGTTTGATGTGCCTCCCATGAACCTTCTTAGGACTTCCTTATATTCTGTTTGTGCTGCAGTGGCTACTTTTTGCTTGTTAAAGCACTTAACATGTGCTATATATTTTCCCTCAGCAATTATTTCTACACAAAAACATTCATTTACATCTACAGACAAGTATTATTAAGGAAAATGCTGCACATTCCTTAAGCATGTAATATTTCAGCTTTCCACAATGTTGATTGCCTTCTGTAGCTCTATGACTTCTTCCATAGTACATTGAGGCTGTCTGAATCTGAAGAGATTTATATTAAGCTGAATGGCCCTCTGTGCACAATGATTATGCACTCAGCTTATAAATGTCACTGAATTGTTAATTCTAACATCACACCTTTTAGCAGACTCTTTCTGACAGTTTTACATGGTGTCACTCATATGTCCAAACACCTACAATGTGCATTGCAAATTGTGGGCATAATAATATGAGCAGGATGTTCCCTAGAAGTCCCCGCTTAATCTTAACAGGCTTGGAGTCACCAAAGGACACCGTCAAAGTAATAACTGCATAATAATTATTGCTAATGCCTTCATTTCTACAATCAAAATAATATACTCTGTCTCTCAGGCCACACTACTAACTTGCTCTAAATCGAGCAAAAATTATTGTACTGTACTGGGAACTGGACATGGTCAGCAGATGTCAACCATTATTCTTTGATATGAAACCTGGTGAATGGCCATAACTTCAGAAGCCACTAGTGAATGTAGGGCATCCTGGTGGTGCTCTCAGGAGACACATTTTTTTCTAACTGTTACATAAAGACCACGTGGACCATTTGTTGGCCAACTCTTGTGAGGGCACTGAATATGAGGTAGATGCTTGAGACTGTCTCGGGGTGGTTACAGATGCCACTGACATGCTTTGTACTGGTCAGCAGTGTAGGCAGCACTACACTGACTTGAAGAGGTGCCACCCAGACCTTTCTTATTGATGGGATGTTTTGTAAGGAAATTTTATTTTATTTTTTTTATCCCATGCCTCCACAAGCTAGAGCAGAAAATTGTCAGCAGCACATAGGGAAACTAACCCATCTCTCCAGGTACAGGGTTGAGAATACCTGTTTGATACTGTGCATTCTTTTTTTTTATATTCTCTGTTTCTCAGTATAATTATTGGATACACACAAACATAATGCATTTAAACTTCTCATGCAACTTGATTGCTGGGAATATGTCATCACCTTTTGCTTATTTTTATATAGACTATCAGCTACTTACAACATGTAATGATTTCAGTGGCTTGTTAATAAATGTTTTGGTAGCTACTGGGAGTTTGGCAGTTGTAATGCTGCCATAGTGGCTCAACAGGTAGCCCATTCACCTTTCACTGTGCATGACGGAAAGGTTGCAGGTTATATTTCTACAGCAGGCTTTTTCTTTTCATCCATATTGAACATATTACAGTTCATCATTGTGGGTGGGGTACATAAAGTGCTGTCCTGTGCATAAAATTTTGGTGCAGTCTAATCTGACTAATTTTGTGGTAACTGCTTACAATGTACAGGATAACTTCTGTAGTGCATATGGGAACAGAAATGTGTATATATTTACATGCAGACACATTACTGTATGAAATCCTGCTTATAGAACACAACTGCACTGGGCAGTTTTATGATCTACTTTTAAACAATTTGTTCAGGTGATAAAGGTTGCACATCTCAAGCTACATATATCTGCATTTGTAGTAGGCCCCTGCTATTGTCACTAATGTTTATTTCTGAAAATAATACAGCTGTACTTCCACTAACATTTTTTTCATTATTATGTTGCACTATACTTCATTAAGAATTTGCTGTTTACCTTTCTCTCCTTCATGCATATTGTCATTACCCTTTCTGTTTATTAAAATAAAATTTCTTTGGGAAATGTTTCATTGTTTATTCCATTTATTTTCCATTTTTATGCAGCAATGTCAAAGCAGCACCCATGGCTCTGTCTCAGACCATCTGTCCAGTCATCATCCCAGGTGGCCAGGGTTACATGGCCGTCTCCCCAGATTCACTTGTGGAGGAGACAGACTGATCCTCTAGCCCTGCTATTGCTTGGTTTTCACCAGTCAGGAGCACTAAGGTTGCTGACAGTGTCCCTGTTAGGGATGAAGACACCCCTCTTGCATCAGAGACAGCTTGCAGAAGTGGTAGGGGAGCTTAGAAGTCCATATTGACCACTGGTAAAGACTCCTCTTGTGGGTTGCAGAGTCATGTCCCAGTCCAGCACTGGCCACACCATCGGAGCTAGGACCTAATGGTGAGGTTGCCAAGGTAGGGGTATGAACTCCAACAAGGTCTGACATGGACAGAATTGTACTGGTGATCATACCCGCCCCATCCCCCATCCCAAAGTTGCACTGTTTTGTCCAATCCTGCCCATTACCATTGAGTCCCCTCTGTTTGTTTTGCATCTCCCAATCCACTGTACACTCCTCCCTCAATATGTCAGCATTTCCACTAACAGACCCGATGGCTTAGTGGTTAAGGTCTTCACCTCCCATGCACAAGGTACAATGTTCAATCCTTACCTCCGACCAATGTCTGTTTGGAGTTTGCATGTTCTCCCTCTGTTTCTGTGGGGTTTCTCCCATGTCCGAAAAATATGCTGTTTCCATCTCAAACTCACCAATGAATGGAGCTGTGGGCAGCAGCACAGACTCTACATGGTGTGATGCATTATAGGGGGAAGAATTGTACAGACCAACTGCTTTGGGCATCTGCTATGGTGCACAGTACATGGATCACAGACTGGGCATTGTGGTAGGGCTAGCTATGGCTCTAGGTGATTCACTCATGTTGACTAATGTCACCAAAGGTCATTACCAGTGATAAGTGGGCCAGCTGTGGGTCAATAAGCTACTGGCTGGCTGGTGTCTAGCCTGGGTTACCTGGGATAGCTCTGATGAGTGAAAGCTGCATGTAAAACAAACCAACCTGCCAAACATGAACTGAGAATTGCTATGCTTTCACTGACAGGATGCAGCTTGGAAGTGGATGACATGATGATATAGAGGTGGTTGGACATTTTATGTATCCAGGAGACGAGATGGAAGGGCAGTTCAGCAAAGCCACTTGGCTTGGGATACAGAGTCTACTACTCAGGTGGAAGGGAGGCTAGAAATGGTGTAGGAACTGTGGTGAGAGACAGGCTTCAGAAGACAGTAAGGGATATCATTAGAATGGGTCTATATTACATTGTTAAACTCACAGGAGTTCAAAGGATGTAATATCAAAATGTAAAGTTTGAAACCCAATAAATACAAAAACACAGAACAGCGATTTTTTTCCCAGGGAAAAAAATCGCTGTTCCGTTACAAACAAAAACAAAAAAAACACTTACACTTTATACTTAAACTAATGTGGGGGCTTTGCCCCACCACATCCCCCTACTTAAATATGCCAACTCCGATATCGCACCACAGTGGAGGAAACAGCAAAGCCCCGAAAATGGCCCGGTGTGCTGTGGCTTTGCTATTTTCATATTTCAAACATTTGAGTTCAATATTACAACGTTCGGACTCCTGTGAGTTTGACGTTGTAATATAGACCCATCAGAATTAATGACAGACTCATAGTAGTCAGACTCCAGTTTAATGATAGGGCAGTATTCATAATCTCATATGAGGAAAAGAGTGCATTCTGACAGCAGCTGCAGGACATACTAGATAAAGCAAGACAACATGAATTGCTGTTGATAATGGGTGACTTGAATGCACATATCAGGACAGACATGAGGACTCTCTGGGTCCTCATAGGTGGGACAACTGGAATAAAGAAGGAGAAGCCATTTTAGACTTCTGTCTGGCAAATGGCTTGATAGTAGCCAACACATGGTTCAGAAAGCAAGACAGTCACAAGATCACATACAAGATGTAGTCAACATGCAAGTCAGGTAGACTTCCTCCTAGTAAGAAAAAGGCACTGGGGCAGAAGCCATGATTGCAAAGTCATCCGCAGTGAAGCAAACCACTAGTTGCCACAATCAGCTGCAAGCAGTGGTCAGAGAAGGCTCTAAGGTCAATAGAGACCAGGCTGAAGACCTGGAAGTTGACTGGAAAAAAAGTACAACAGCTCAAGGAGCTACTCAGGGCTCAAGCACCCCAAGCAGAGGAGGAAATAGGTGGAGTTGAAGAAGAATGGCAGCACCTAAAACCAACATGTGTTAGGACTACAGAAAAGATATGTGACCGAGCCAAGTATGGAAATAAGATACATAAGGAGAGCTGGTGGTGGAATGCAGAAGTCCAGGAAGTCATCAAAAGAAAGAAGGAGTGCAGGAAGAAGTGGGAGACAGAAAAGACTGACCAAGCTAGGAAGGACTACTGGTTGACTAACAAAGAAGTTAAGAAAGAAGTTGCAATAGCAAATAATAAGGCATTGGAGGCACTGTATCAACTTCTGGAAAATGACTCAGTAAGGGGCAAAAAGAAACTATATCAGGTTGCAAGGCAAAGACAGAAAGATAAATAAGATAGTCGGACACCCTTCATAAGTACGGACAATGTTCGGCCTCACAGAAGGGTTCCCAGTGGGTGTGGGTTACATCATGGTTCAACTCCGAGCCCACTACTGTTCATACTGGTGATGGACTACATTAGCAAACAGGCTGGAGAGGATGGCTTAACAAAGCTGCTGTATGCAGATGATGTGGCAGTACAGGGAGGATATGAGCTAGAACTTCAGCAAAGGATAGGAGAATGGAATGCAAAATTGAAGCCACGTGGGGTGAAACTAAACACAGATAAGACGGTGGTAATGGCAGCAAATTCGAGGAAATCAGAAGAAGCTGAGAATAGAGATGGAAAGGAAGATATTGGAACAGCTAAACAGCTTCAAGTATCTAGGAGGAGTAGTTGCGGAGAAGAGTAGTCTGAATGAAGAGGTCATAGCTAGAATCAGAGGGTCTGTAGCCAACTGGCATAGAGTATCAGGTGTAGTCTATGACAGAAGAATGCCAATGAAGCTGAAAAGTAAGGTGCACAAGACAGTGGTGCGACCAGTACTACTGTATGGTACAGAAACCTGGACAGTAAAGGCAGAGCAGATGAAGAAGCTAGTGGTGATGGGAATGAAGTGTCAGAGAAGGTGATGGGATGCACACTGTGGGACAGATGAAGAAATGAGGACATAAGAGCAGAAGCCAAAGTAGCTCCAATTGCAGAAAAGATCAAAGGGAACAGATTACGGTGGTTTAGGCACATGTGTAGAAAAGCGGAAGACAATCTGGTGAGGAAGATTTGGGGCAGACAGGAAGAAGGTAGGAGGAAGTGAGGATATCCAGCAAAGAGATGGATAGATTGTGTATAGGAAGATCTGCGACAGTCAGGCATGAGTGTTTAAGAAGGCAGGAGTGTGGCACTGAATCAAGAGAGGTGGAGACAGTTAACACGATACCCCGACCTCATGTAGAAAAATTGAAAAAATGAGGAAAGGACACATTTCCTACCACTAATATATGATGATCTAGCACAGAGCCACAACAGCATTCAGAGATACGTTCAGTATTCAATCACACATGCTGCACCTGCGGTCTCCTCAACTGCCTGACCTTAACAGTATATAACACAAGACCCAACACACTTATATCACACACAATTGCTTCTTTGATCAACAAGAGTGAATACATACATTCAACATATTTACAATGTGACCCATTCGTAATTCACAACAGTTTATGACCTAACTCAACTTTTCAATAAACTTGTTTGCACTCAACTCCATCTTAGTAATGCATGCTAATTCTAACCTTACACCTTTCCTTAGGAAAAAAACATTCCTGTAAAACTACTACTGCACAACACAGCTCGCATACACTGCATGTAAAAACTCAGTCACACACACACTAAAGTTACCTTCATACACATATACACACACACACACACACACACACACACACACACACACACACACACACACACACACACACACTGCAGTTATCCCCTTACCAGGCCCTAACTGTCATTCATACCCCCCCCCACACACACACACACACACACACACACACACACACACACACACACAACAGTGGCACAACAGGTGTTACACTTGTCTTTGGAGCTGGAAGATCAGAAGTCAATGAGTTTGCACAGCAATGAGGAAAGGACACATTTCCTACCACTAATATATGATGATCTAGCACAGAACCATAACAGCATTCAGAGATACGTTCAGTATTCAATCACACATGCTGCACCTCTTGAATTCCTCAACTGCCTGACCATAACAGTATATAACACAAGACCCAACACACTTATACCACACAATTGCTTCTTTTGATCAACAAGTGAATACATACATTCAACATATTTACAATGTGACCCATTCGTAATTCACAACAGTTTATGACCTAACTCAACTTTTCAATAAACTTGTTTGCACTCAACTCCATCTTAGTAATGCATGCTAATTCTAACCTTACACCTTTCCTTAGGAAAAAAACATTCCTGTAAAACTACTACTGCACAACACAGCTCGCATACACTGCATGTAAAAACTCAGTCACATACACACTAAAGTTATCCCCTTACCAGAACCTTCATACACACGTGCACATACACACACACACACACACACACACACACACACACACACACACACACACACACACACACACACACACACACACACACTACAGTTATCCCCTTACGAGGCCCTAACTGTCATTCTTAAAGCGCCCCCCCCCACACACACACACAACAGTGGCACAACAGGTGTTACACTTGTCTTTGGAGTTGGAAGATCAGAAGTCAGTGAGTTCTTTTCCCACCCCATATCCATGGATTAATTTCAAATATTGACACTGTAGTGCAGCATAGGGATATGACACTCCTGAGTATGCCATCCTTTTTGATAAGATGTTGAACTGTCTGACATGATGGTAGCTCAGGTGAATGTAAAAATATCACATGGCACTTATCAAAAAGAAGTTCCCCATTGCCCTGGCAATACCATCATTTTTCTTTTGTCATCTCTTCAGACAGGGATGGGTGCCTCAGAAGCTTGCATTCAACATTTTAATATGATGTCTTTAGAATGATTCTGAATGTAAGTTAAATTTTATGGGGGGTGTTAATTGTATGTCTGCCTTTGGAGTCACCAGCACCCCTTCCCTGCTCAGTTATCATTTTTTCTAGGTTTCTGTCTTTCTAGAATCAGTATATAGAACTCTATGATTTGGGCTTGTGAACATCTCAGGGTTCACATTGTCTATAAATTGTTCTTCTTGATATGGCACTCCAGTATACCTGATTGAGTCATTTTATCATTTTTCTTGATACTATGATCTTTACCAGACCAGGATGGTCTGATGCTGTTAGTCAGATAATTGAATTCACCACTCTCCATAAGAGTTTAGAGCTACTTCATTAGTATACCAGAAGGCAGAATTTAATGTTCTTCTTCAAACCTTAAGACGAGAATTTCTTTTACAGTTATTCTTCTCACTTTTTATGGAATGCCTACAAACCTTTTTTGCATTCTAGGTTATGTACTTGGGTTAGTGGTCTCTGGATATCCTGGTAAAAGGACCTGTTGCTGCTGTAGGATGACTACAGACACCTGTAGATGAACTTTATTTATCATCCAAGATGCATGCCACTTCATTATTTGGCTTAAAGAGAAAAATCTAGACTCTTATAAGTATAAAAATGGACCTGGCAATAAGATGATTTAGATTACAGTATTACAGGATCACCCATGCTACTTGCAGTTCATAGATTCATAGGTAGGTACTAGGCTATCGGCCCAAGGGCCTAAGTAAGCCTAACCAACAGGGTTCCCTGGCTTATGCCACCTAAAAAAGTTATTTTCCTGTGCCCCTGTTGAGCAGAGCCACCAAAGTGATCCCCAGGGTGTATTTCCTATTTCCCATCCACTTACCAAGATTTTTCTTGAAGAGTGCTAATGAGGAACTTTGCTTGACATAGATGGGTAGCTTGTTCCAGAGTATGGGAAGTCTCTGGGACAGGAATCTATCCCTCCAGCATGTCCTGTTTATTGTGGTGACAAGGTTTAGGTCCCTAGAGCATGTAGCTCAGATGGATTTCTTTAGGAGTAGCATGTCCAACAGCCCTGGATTTGACATAGCTTTATATGTTAGGCAGAGATCACCTCGGAGTAGGTGATATGCTACTGAGTAAAGCTGGAGTTTTTTGAGACGGTCAGTGTAGGGTATCTGTTTGAGGCCAGTAATCCTCTTTGTAAGGTACTTCTGTGGCCTTTCCTGCTGCTGCAGATGTCTTGTAAGGTAAATTCCAAAAGGGGCATTGTACTCTATAATGGATCTAATGAGTGTCGAGTAGAGGGGACCAATAACCTCTTTTTTCCCAGATGAGAACCCTTTTGTGATGAGGTGTGCTATGTAGAAGGATTTCCTGACTACTGTGATGATGTGATTATCAAAGGAGAGACTACTGTCCACCTGGGTCCCCAGGTCTCTTATCACACATTCAGCATTAAGTAGACTGCAGCCTATGTGGTAGTTCATGGGTACAGAGTTTTTACCAAAGGGGATAACAATACAGTTTTTGGCATTGAGCTTGAGGCCATGGCTCTGACACCAGGCATCTGTCTCAGTGAGGCCCTTCTGTAGGATGTCCACATCATTTGGGGACTCAACTATGGCTCCTAGTTTGCAGTCATCTGCAAACCTCATTAGCCAAAGGCCTTCTGTGTTAGCCTGTACTTCAGAGAAGTAGATACCAAACAAGAGAGGTCCCAGGACTGAACCCTGTGGTACTTCAGTTATCACTGGTTTGAAGTCAGATTTGGAGTCTGCAACTTTTACAGTGTGGGTTCTGTCAATCAGCCAATTGGCAACCTATCTTGTGACGTAGGGATTTATACCTAGTTTAGTGAGTTTAGCTATAATTCCAGAATGGGGGATGGTGTTGAAAGCTTTGGCGAGGTCAAGATAGGCTGTATGAACCACCTTACCCTTGTCTACTGCTTTGGTGACTGCCTCAAAGAAGTCAATCAGTTTCAGGAGGCATGATTTACCTTTCACAAGCCCAAACTGGGTGGGGTCCAGAGTTTGCAGATTACCAATGTCTTTTTTTATGAGTTCCATGACAGACCAGGCTCGTTAGGCTAAGACAATAGTTCCCGGGATCAGTGGTGGCTTCCCCTTTGTGGAGTGGGATAACTGTTGCTGTGCGCCATTCAGTGGGCACAATGCCTGATGTAAGACTATGATTGAACATGGTGCTTAGGTGGGAAGCCAGTTTGTTCTGAAATTCATCTAAAACACAGCCTGGGATGTTGTCTGGTCCCATGGATGCTGTGTTTTTGGCTTTAGAGAGTGCAGCTTTTACCTATGTAGTTGTGATTACAGGCACTCTGCATTCTTCCTGTATAAATATGGGCCCTTTAGGGGGTGAGAGGGGGGTAAAGTTAGCACTGAACCTATCTTCCAAGAAATTGGCAATATCAGTTGGTTCTGTAATTTTCATGCCGTTGTGCTGTAACTCAGAGCAGATCTGAGTGTTGCCATTGAGATTCTTGACATATTTATAGACTGATTTGTGGTTGTCCCTAGATTCAGTGGCAATTTTGTTTTCGTAGCTAGCTTTGGAGGATCTTATAAGGGATCTCAGCTTCTTACTGAGGCTAACCAGGGAACTCCTCCACTCATTTTGCAAAAGTTTCTTCCTTCTGTTGTAGAGTTTGTTTATGGCAGGGGACCACAAGATTGGCTTCCTTTTTTTTGGAGGATAGCGTCTTGGTTCTGTTTGGGATAGCACGATCCATGCACTTGTGTAAGTGCTTATAGAGTGCATCTGTGTAGGATTCAGCAGTCGTAACTGTATCTATCTGCATGGGTGTCCTGAAGTTCGCCACTTCTGTCTTAAGAAGCATGAAGTTGGCTTTGGAGAAAATTTTAACCATGATTTCCTTAATGGTGGGGGTTGGGGTGGGATGTTGATATCTAAGATGATTCGCTTATGGTCAGATCTGACCAATGAGGATTTGACTTCAGGTGTGGAACACCGGTTACTCATGTTGGTAATGACTAGGTCTAGGATATTGTTGCCCCTGCTGGGGGTGTGGATAAGTTGATCCAGGGCATTGGAATTAATGAATTCCAGAAAGCGTTGAGCAAAGGAGTTGGTACATGAGTAGTTTTCCCAGTTAATGGTGGGGTAGTTGAAATCACCCATTATTAGGGTGTTTGGTTGAACCCTAATATTTTCCAGTATATCAAGAAAAGAGGAGTGGGAATCCTGGGGCATGGTGGGGGATTTGTAGCAAGCTACAATTTGGATTGTAGTTTTGCCCAGAGATATTTGCACTTGGATAAGCTCAGATGCATTATGCTGAGCAACTGACCTGGAGGTGTGTATATCCTTAATGAATATGGACTCACCTCCGCCTTTGGTGTTCTGGTCCAGGTTAGGTGGCCGAAAAGTGTGGTATGAGTTATAACCTGGTAATGCCGGGGGTGCTCTCTGGAGCCTTGTACTAGATCTCAGTCACTGCACATATATTGATGTTCTCCATTTTGGAAGTGTTCAGCTGCCACCCTCCATTTTATTGCTTCAGTGCTGAACAATCCTGCAAATGATTCAACTCTTTTCACATACTAATACCTTAGTTTTATTTCTCTCACACATTCAATCTGTTTTCAAGAATATTCAAACTCTCCAAGTGGTGACTCTATGATCATCTTGTTAAATGAGTCATTTAACCCTTTGCAAGTGTTAACTCTGGAGGTAATTCAAGTAGTGGGTATTCCACTTACATAGGAAAAGCTTCTTAAATTTATATCTAAATTAAAACCAAATAACGAACTAAGAATAGATGATCACCCAGTCAAAATCTGAAAACATGTACTGAATTTCTATGTGCCTTGTTCTTTTACACAAAGTTGTAATCACACTTTGATAAAGCCTGTTCTTCTCCTTCTTTGAAGAAGTCTCTCACTGCACCATCCTAAAGCCCACAGTTTCTGATAACTACCATCCTATTTTCCTGCACAATATAAATTATGTCATTCGTGTCAATATAAGCAACTTCATTAAAGTTAAACTTACCAGGTATTGTCTACATAGTTCATGATGTTTTCATTAAATGCAAAAATATGTGGGGAATTATTCTTACAATAGGACAATGGTGAGATGACTGTAAACTATTATCAGAGTCTTGGGCAGTTCTGGCAATTGATGCTGAGAAAGCTTTCAGCTACAATAGATGTCCTTATCTTTTTCAATCATCTCAAATAGTTTGTGATTCCAGAGTTACTTCTCTGACTTGCTCTTGAGTGGACATTTACTTCTCATCTTGCCTTCTTCCAGTCTCTCCCAAATATTCTTTGCCAAACCATCTTCTGTTTTCCTGTACATGTAACCGAACCACCATAATCTGTTCTCTCTGTCTTCTGCTTTGGCTTTTGTTCTGATTACCCCATTTCTTCACTTACACAAGGGTATCCCACTACTCATTTCAGAAACTGCATCCCCACCAAAAGCTTCCTTAGCTGCTCTGCCTTCACGGTCACATCCCTGTTTTATACACCTTACTTTTCGGCATCTTTGGCATTCTTCGGTGAAACACTCCTGACATTTTTCTGCCAATCTGCTGTGGTAACTGTGATCATAGTTGTGATTTCTTCATTCAGGCTCCCCTTCTCCTCAACCAACCTTATTGAATACTTACTTTGCCTTCTAATTTAACGTTAAGCTGCTTTGATCTTTTCTGCCATGACCACTGTTTTGCCTGTACTTGGTTTCATCCCATGCCCTTTCAGTTTTGCATTCCATTCACCTGTCAATTTCTGCAGTTCCTGTTCAGAGTCTGCTGTAATGCCACATCTTCTGCGTACAGCATCTTTGTTGTTCTGTCCCCTCTGACATATTTTCTGATGTATTCAAACCCTAGTATAAGCGGGAAAAAGAATTGGCTAAGAAGTGAAGACTGATGCTCACCTACTCTCACTAGGACCCCCTCTATGAATCTGAACAGCATCCATAATGTACAATTATTTTATATATTTATCCTTTGTAGTATGGGTTAGCCAGAGTTTATAACGGGCAATTGAAATGAGAACTTCAAGAAGTTTCTGAAGAAAACTCCACATAAGCACTTTCATCTTCTATTTTGCTTTGTTACTACGCCCCTTTTTCTGTTCTTTACATTTAATAATTCACACAAACCCAGTATTGCATTGTTTGTACACTATTCCATATAATTGTAAACATGATACACCATATTGGCGAATTGCACATTTGGTTGTTTCTGTCATACCTGACTGCACTTTTGTTAAGTAACTACATTTATGAAATGTACATTTGCTTGTTGCTGTCTAACCTAATATGGAGCTTCCATAAGTATTTACATTCTTTTTTAGTGTTATTTTTGCAGCCTTAATTTAAATTTACTGTAGTGCTTGTTAGAACTAACTGCACTGTAATAGTTACTATCTGCTCATTGTAACACCAGGCTAAACCTGAAAATGGCCCTTTGGATCAATGTTCTAAATGATTAATACATAAAAATAAAATAAAAATATCAAATATTGAGAGAAGAGGAAAGTTTAATTTGAGAACTCAGTTATTTAAAACTGATAATGGTTCAGGGGAATACTTTATAACTATGTCTAAGCAGAAAGAATGCAGACAAAACAAGATAAAATCTCATACACACCAAGTTTCATTGGTAGCATGAACAAACACTGTCAATGTTTTCAGGTAAATGTAATCACTGCATTTTATAAATCTGATTGTGTTATCTGTAGGAATCCACAATTACTATTTTTCTTCTACAGTTACATGGTATACATATATAAACAGGGAGGGTTTGCCCACAGAACAAACAAAGATGACTCCAAAGTTGGACATACTTGTTTGACATATAATTTGCATTTGGATGTGTCATTACTACAAAGTTATGCAGCAGTTAGTACTGCTGTCTTATGGCACTCGACATTATGGTCTATTCCTTCACAGCGTGGAGTTTGCATGGCTTACCTGTGCTCATGTGGGTTGTTTTGTACTATCTGGTTTTCTGCTACATCTCAAAGACGTATGAGTATTTAAACTGCAAGTATTAAATATTACACCTATCTGTGTTCATAGGTTGGTACTAGGCTATCGGCCCTAGGGTCTATACAAGCCTAGCCATAACAATTCCCTGGCTATTTCTTCCCACACCATTTACTTCCCTGGACCCCTGTCTAGCAGGGCGACTGACGTGATCCCTGAGGTGAATTTGCTTTCTTCCATCCAGTCATCAAGATTCCTTTTGAAGAGGGCCAAAGAGGCACTCTGCTTGACATGTATGGGAAGTCTATTCCAGAGTCTGGGGAGTCTCTGGGTCAGGAACCTATCCCTCCAGCATGTTTTGTTTATTGTGATGACAAGATTTAGATCCATGGACTGTGTGGCTCTGAGGGATTGGGATTTCTTTAAGTGTAGCATGTCCAACAGCTCTGGGTTTGACATGGCCTTGTATGTTAAGCAGAGATTGCCTCAGAGTAGACGATATGTGACAGAGTATAGCTGAATTTTTTTAAGGCGGTCAGCATAGGGCATCTGCTTTAGGCCTGTGACTCTTTTAGTGAGGTATTTCTGCGGCCTTTCCAGTTGTTGCAGATGTCGTGAGAGGTACATACCAAATGGGGCGTTGTAGTCTATAATGGGTCTAATGAGGGATGAGTGCAATGGGACAATGACCTCCTTTTTTCTGGATGAAAAGCCCTTAGTGATGAGGTGTGCCACATAAAAGGATTTCCTGACTGTTGTGGCGATGTGGTTATTGAAGGTGAGACCACTGTCCACCTGTGTCCCTAAGTCTCTTATCACACTTTTGGTGTTTATTGTACTGCCACCTATGTGATAATTCAAGGGTACATGTTTTTTCCCAAAGGGGATAACTATACATTTCTTGGCATTGAGCTTGAGCCCATGGCTCTGGCACCAAGCATCTGTTTCTGTAAGGCCCTTTTGTAGAGTATCCACATCATTTGGGGAGTCAATAATGGCTACCAGTTTGCAGTCATCTGCAAACTTTGTTAGCCAGAGTCCCTTAGTGTTGGCCTACACTTCAGAGAAGTAGATGCCAAACAAGAGAGGTCTCAGGACTGAACCCCAAGGTACTCCACTTGTCACTTGTCTGGAGCTGGATTTGGAGTCAGCTACTTTTACAGTGTGAGTTCTGTCAGTAAGCCAGTTGGCAACCCATCGAGTGACGTAGGGATTAATGCCCAGCTTAGTAAGTTTATCTATGATTCCAGAGTGGGGGGTGGTGTCAAAGGCCTTGGTGAGGTCCAGATAGGCTGTGTGGACTGCCTTACCCTCGTACACAGCTCTGGAGACTGATTTAAAGAAGTCAATAAGGTTCAGGAGACAAGATCGGCCCTTCACAAACCCAAACTGGGTGGGGTCCAGTGTTTTAAGGTTGCCAATGTCTTTGTTTATAAGTTCCATGATAATATGTTCCATGGCCTTGCAGATCAGGCTCATCAGACTGATGGGGCGGTAGTTCCCAGGATCCAAGGTGGATCCCCCCTTGTGGAGTGGGATAACTGTAGCTGTTCGCCACTCAGTGGGCATGAAGCCTGAGGTGAGGGTATGATTAAACATGACACTTAGGTGAGGTGCCAGTTCATTTTGTAGTTCATGTAGTACACAGCCTGTGATGTCATCTGGTCCCATGGATGCTGTATTCTTAGCTTTGGAGAGTGCGTTTTTTACCTGTGTGGCCGTTATTACCGGAATTTGGCAATCTTCCAGTATTGAAATGGGCCATTTATGAGGTGAGAGGGGGTGAAGTTGGCACTGAATCAATCTGCCAGGATATTGGCAATATCCTTGGGATCAGTATATTTAATGCCATTCTGTTGTAGCTCATAGCAGATCTGAGCATTGCCATTTAGATTCTTGACATAGTTATAGAATGCCTTGTCGTTGTCTTTGGAATCTTTGGTAATTTTATTTTCGTAACTAGCTTTGGAGGATTTTATGAGGGATCTCAGCTTCTTACTGAGGCTGGTAAGGGAGTTTTTTGCATCCTGGGATTTTCCTCTTTTCTGCAACAGTTTTTTTCCTTTTGTTGTAAAGTTTGTTTATGGCAGGGGACCAGCAGATTGGCTTCCTTTTTTTGGAGGAGAGCATCTTGGTTCTATTTGGGATGGCACAATTCATGCATGAGTGGATGTGCTCATACAGTACCTTAGTGTAAGACTCAGCAGTCAAACTTTCAGTTCCTGGCTGCATGGGTGTCATGAAGTTTGTAACGTCTGACATGAGTAGCATGAAGTTAGCCTTGGAGAAGTTTTTTATGGAGGTTTCCTTACTGGGGGGTAGGGGTGGGATGTGGATGTTAAGGGTGATTAGCTTATGGTCTGACCTGACCAACGAGGGGGTGACCATAGGTGTGGAGCATCGGTTTCCCATGTTGGTAATGACCAGGTCTAGGATATTGGAGCCCCTGGTGAGACTACGGATTAGTTGATCCAGGGCATTGGAATTTATGAATTCCAAGAACCGTTAGGCAAAGGTGTTGGTGCACGAGCAGTTTTGCCAGTTAATGGCAGGGTAGTTGAAATTACCCAGTATTAGGGTGTTTGGTTGTATATTAATATTTTCCAGTATGTTTAGAAAGGTGTAGTGAGAATCTTGGGGCATGGTGGGGGATCTGTTGCAAGCTACAATTTGGATTGCAGTCTTACCTAGTGTTAGTTGCACCTGGAGAATTTCAGACACATTGTGTTGGGCAACTAACCTGGTGGTGTGAATATCCTTGGTGAATATGGACACTCCTCCATCTTTAATGTTTCGATCCTGGTTTGGTGGCCGAAAAGTGTGGTAAGAATTGTAGCCTGGTATTGCAGGGGTGCTCTCTGGAGCCTTGAACCAGGTCTCAGTTACTGCACAGATATCGATGTTCTCCATTTTTAGGAGTGCCTCGAGAGAGTGCATTTTGAGGTTTAGACTTCTAGCATTGAATAGTATTACCTTCAGATTTTGCATGCTTGTACCTGTTACAGTGGTGGTTTTGTCCTTTGAACTTTGCCTAAAAAAGGCACTATAGGGGTGGCAAGAGCCTTAGCCAGTAATCTGAATCCCAGGGGCAACAGGTGCAGACCACCTCTGGCAAAGCATTGTGGTCTGTCGATCATGTCGTCCTAGGCAGACAGATACTGGATCCCCTTTGAATGACATCAGAAGCTTAGCCAATTGTTGAAGTCAATCATTTTGTCCTTATATTGTGGTATCGTTCTGGGCGAAGGCAGGATGCTACTCAGGGCTAGGGTCATACCTGCCTGGCCCACATGATCCGAGAGCTCTTCCATGTCTCTTTTCATGTAGTCCAGGGAGGTACGTCTCAAGTTATTCACTCCAACATGGACAATGACAGAGTCATATTTGTACTTGTGGAGTGACTTGAGTGCATGAGTTATGTGGCAGATACTGGCACCCGACAGGCACCTCACTGCAATTTTCTCCTTATTCAGCCTGGTGAGTGGGACATCAGTGTGCCTGACTATAGAGTCACCTATGACTAAAGTGTTAGGTACGTTGTCTTGCCTTAGGAGCTGTTGCTGGGTGGCACACTGGTGTTGTGAGCTATGTGTCACTTTGGTTGTGATTGGTGTTTGTTTTAGTTTCAGCTTTGGAGGTCCTTGTTGTTTGGGCAGGTTACAGTTAAGGGCCTCCACATATGTCGATTTAATGTTGCTATGTGTGGGTGTTGGTGGTGTGAGTTTAGAAGGACTATGTGCTGCTTGAGGTGTAGTGTGGGTGTTAACCTTCTTCTCTTCACTGTCTAGCACAATCTTGGGTGGAGAGCGTTGCTTCCAGTTTGGCTATGTAAGTGCATCTCTCACAAGTTGTAGTGTTGGGTGGTAGGAGGAGATGGTTGTCTGTGTACATGAGCAGGGCCGGTGTTAGCATTTTGGGGGCCCCCAGCGAATGTCAAGTTGGGGGCCCCCTGGCCACTTTCAGTCTAAGTATTACCCTGTCACTGCCACTACTTCTATCCATATTTTTAGTTCATGCTGCAGGCTTTTAGGAGTAGTACACACAGACTGACCTGTAGCTACAATTATCTTATTACAACAGGCATACATACCACACTGTGTTGGCCCATCTCACAAAGGGACATTTACAGTTACTGACATTTAGGTGTAACAAGGATACATTACAACAACTCTATGTACAGAACAGATCTAATATGCAATGGAACCTAAACCTAGGCACTGGTTACTGTTTCAATCCTGTAAAAAAAAAAAAAAAACACACACACACACACACACTCCAGTGTTCCCCTCTGTTTTCCCCATGTTGGGCTTTCCACTTATGCACATTACTTTTTTTCTTCAGCTTTTTCAAGAAGCCATAACTTTATATATGCTCTAAAGTGCTTTTTAAGTTTTTTTTAACCCAATGATGGCTTGAACAGAAATGATTAAGGAAAGAAATTCAGTGTTGCTGTTCAGCTTTAGTTTTCCTTCTGTCTTTCCGATATACTTTCTTGACCAAGTCAGCATAGTAATAACCATTTAGGAACTAACTCCATTAAGCCACTGTCCCCAGAAACTAGAGCATTTCCTAACCTTTTAATCCAAAAGTGGCCTAAACAAAAATTAGTAAAAAGAATGTCAGTCTTTTTTCTTTTCAATGAAGACATAAGTTGTACCCAGGACTTAAAATTCAAAGCTGACAAAAGAAAATAAGAGCTCAAGTAAAATTAAAAGTCAATTATGAGGATACACAGATCCTGTATGGGAATACTGCCTGTCTCACTAATCCTCCCAAAGACAGTCACTGCCTATGCACCTCTGGTGTTAGATTGGGATGAAAGCAGAGGTTCAAATGGCCACAGTCATGTATTTCAAGTGACTGATGAAATATATGTACACTCGACCCTACTTACTCCTCAATCCTAACCCACAAAGGCAACCAGCTGTATATGTGCCTGATGTTTGATTGTGAGGAAAGTGAAAATAAATAATGACTGCAATAATGTATTCTACTTTGCTGCTGGGCAGTACACTGCCCCTACAAGAGCTAAAGTAACCTTCTTCTTATACCTCTGAGGTCTGTTAGAAAAAGAAAGGAAAGGATGACTACACAATTTTCAGCCCCCACATAACCTAGGGTAAATTTCTGTACACAAACATCTGTGCAGGGATGTTTTAGAATGTTTGTGGGTGAGGGCAGAGGCCATTATCAGTTTTATCCTAACAGGGTCATATCATAACTCCATCCAGGCTAAAGAGTGCAATCAGAAAATGAAAGCATTTTTTTCTGCTCATTTTTCCTCAACCAAAAACAGCTTTTTTGGGGTCCCCACAGTCAAGGATGATTAAGGGAGCCCCCTGTATCTATTTATACAGTCTAGGGAGTGGAGGCCACCCGATACCTAGAAGATCTAAGTATCTGAATGCCTAGGACATACATTATGCCTTACTTTTGAAATATAATCACTTGTTAGCTACATTTTTACTGATACCAGAAGGGCTGAATAACGCGTGTTCGGCATTATTGGATGTGTGGATTGATAAAATCTGTGATATTTTACACACACACACACACACACACACACACACACACACACACACACACACACACACACACCTTTGCCTTTGCGCACACACACACACACACACACACACACACACACACACACACACATGCCACAGCAATGTTAATTTTGTACTTATTTCAGCAAATACCAATACATTGTACAACACTAGTACTGCTACACAAGATCAGTGACAGCTGTTTGGCAGTCATCAAACAACAACAGGGATATGACAATTTTATTTACTTCAATAAGTAGTAAAATAATACCTATTACTATCCCTGATTTCACAGATCTTCTGATTTTTGTCTCATAATTTTACTCTGTCACATAATCAAGTAGAGTTTTACACTTGGCCCATTGTCTAAAAAATGCATGTTGATGCAAAATGTGTTATTCTAGTAACTTTTAAGTGAATTAGAGTAATATATAAAATATGTTCCTCATTTTGAGACTTTATTATACTATTATTTTTATCACTGAACAGAATTCTTCAGCAAAAACGTTGAGTTATAGTATCAGTTGTTCTGCCAGTATATATAAAAACCCTGAAGAAGAAACCATCCCTGAAGATTAGAAGCATTGCACTGAGATCGGTCACCCTGGGCTGCTGACCTCTCTAGTGCTTACTTTGATTATCTTCATTACAGCTTTGTCCTAACAGGGTCATATTACAGTCCTGTTCAGGTTAAAAGGTGGTGTAATTGAAAATTAATACATTTTTCTCCTCATTTTCCCCAACCAACAGCAGCTTTTATGGGGCCCCACGCAGTCAATGAGGATTAAGGGGCCCTGCAAGCCTCGAGTTATTACAGGTACCTAAAGCTGGCTATGTTGTTAATTTTAGTGAGGATGTCCACCAGCAGGGCTTAACTAGGCTGGAGCATTATATCATTGGCAAAATATTTAATGAAATTGTAAAGTTTGTTACTTGAAAAATACTGTTTCTATAACTAAAGATCTTTGAATTTTTGAAGGAGATAATCTGAGTTATTGTTACTTACCTGGTTTAAGTATACAAGCTTGCTGTATTAGCTTTTGTTGGTTTGACAGACATGTTACAAAATATCAAAAGGAAATAACATAGGATTTACTTGCAGTGGTTGGGGGCCCCCCAGGACTAGGGGGCCCCCAGCGACCGCAGGGTTCGCTGGTGCCTAAAACCGGCTATGACATGAGGCAATTGCTGCATTGCCCCAGTATGCCCAGATTCACCAGGTGGACAGGAGAAATCAACAGAAGCTGACCCTTGGACATGCCTGGTTTGGTGTTTTTTTTTTTTTTTTTTTTTAAGTACAGGAGCTGTTTTCCCTTAACTTAGCAAGGTACTTTGCAATTATAGGCTGTTTAGTGCCTATGATTAATTTATCCTTATTAATAAGGAGAGTTGAGTACTTTTATCAGATTAAAGGGGCACTATCTCGTTTCTAAAATAATTTCTTTTCCTCGGACCGAGGCATAAACATTGCCGCCCACTTTGCTAATCACCACCCTCTTTGAAACATCATGCGTGATGTCACTAACAATCCCACCCATGGCATTAACTCTCTTTAAATATTTCTGTTTCAGTCCTGTATATATTCCGTGTAGAACTGCACACTTGACTTTCGGGTTCCCATGTAGCAAGTTGCTTCCATGTTAGACTTGCACGTAAATTCAACAAGTTCTACATACAGCACATTTAATAATTTGATTTATATAGTAAGCCCCAGTGATGATTGCATTTCTGCCTGTGTTTCCTGCTTAGTTAGCCCAAGTGTCAAAACTGCAACTCTGCTGAACCCGTTCCTAAAGTACAGCAGCAGTAGTTCTATCGCTCATTTTGTAGTTGTTTTCCATTTCATTAGCAATTATAAAGGACACAACTAAATGCCGTCTTAAAATGCTGCTTGTTATAGGCATTTGCCAGCAAGGTTTTTAGATTTCTTGGAAAATTTTACCACTTATAGGTTCATAGGTTCATACTAGGCTATCTGCCCAAGGGCATTTATAAGCCTAGCCCATAGTTATGTGGCTTTCGCCACCCCTTTAGTTTGAATAAAAACTATGCCTATCATTTTTTTGCTGTGCCTCTGTCAAAACAGTGACACATAGGTAT